>NC_087218.1:67417958-67432958 GCF_015104395.2 Macrobrachium nipponense | reverse complement strand
TACTGTCAATTTCTTTTTCAGCGCTGAATGACCTCATAGCTCCTAGTGCTCGGCCTCTGGCCTAAGTTCTGTATTCATATCAGCTTTATTTACTTTCTATGAATGAAAGCTTAGAATATAAGTTTATTGTTGCCTTTCGACTTTCACCCATCCTTTCGCAGACTTGAGCTAAAATATAATTTATTTAAATCTTTGTCGAAAGTGTTGTCTAGCATATGTCGCCCTAGTTCGACCTTATTCTTGAGAATAATCACTACAGTTTCAGCTGAACAGAAGCTATTCATCGCAACTCTTTGTTGTTGGAGTATAGAATTTTTCTTGCAGGAGAATTACTTCCTTTCATGACTCAGTTTCTTCACGATTTGACAACTCGTATAAGCTGATTAACCTGTGGTTTTATCGCTGTTTAGTTTGGCATAAATACCTTAGTGAAACTCGAGGGTTTGTTGTTGATGTTCTAACATCAAGCTGCCTTTATGCCAGCAATGATGCTCCACTGGAAGGAGATCGAGGTGTATAAGACTGGATCAACATGCTGATATATGAAAATGAAAGCCATGCGTGTATTTCGTTTTGTTTATCTCCTGGTCTTCTCTTCAGAATTACTGAAAATTCGCTAATATTTTCCTTGAAAACAAAATAGTATTGTTCCATAATCGTGCCTGTAGGTTTAGTTATCGTACCATGGCAACCTACTTTTAAGAAATCGGACGCACTTCTGAACCGTAGGTTGCCAAAACCTTCAGAATCGTTAGCCGTGGGTATAGAATGGAATAACCAAGTTTAAAATGGAGAGTTCTGAAAGAAAGAGGAAAAATGAAGTAAATGTGGTTAACTTTAGAACTTCATGATTCACACGTACCGAGTACTTGTCACCATGTTTTGCTCCATACCCCTATGGTGTTTGTTCTTACCAATAATGCCCAGCTATTCTGAGGCTTTGCAAGAGATTTTGTGGGCCATAAGATTAAAGCCTTGTATGTTATATGCATGATGGTTGCAGCTCAAGAGAAGAAAGTTTTCATAGTCGCTTTTTTATCTTTCCACCTTCTGTCCGCGTCAGCAGGAGCGAAGAAAAACAAGTAAAAATTGCGCCGAAGTGTCTCGGCGCAATCGAGTTTTCTGTACAGCGTATAATGCTGTATGACACTTTCAGCCACAGTCAGGTGGTGCCAGATGCACGATCATGTCTTCCTGTAATTTTAAATAAAAATAAAACTACAGAGGCTAGAGGGCTGCAATTTGTTATGTTCGATGATTGAATTTGGAGGGCGGATGATCAACATACCAATTTGCAGCACTCTAGCCTCAGACGGACAGACAAAATGACATCTCAATAGTTTTCTTTTACAAAAAACTTAAATTAACAAAGTTAGCTTCTCTTCTGTTATCACTGCGTTCACATTTCCTTTAAATCTCATCGTCTTCTGTTCACCTAAGCTGTGAATAAGTACCTGGTAGTTAGTCGATTTTGGTTTGTCAGAACTTGCGTGGTGCAGGGCATGCGTTCAGCATCCTTATCTGACGAGATTCGCAGAAAACTAGATTGGTAACATTTTTGGGAGCCATTTTTAGTTTTTCAGTAAAAGAAAGCTATTGAGATCGATCTTAAAAGCTACTGAGGCTAGAGGGCTGCAAATTGGTATGTTGATCATCCGCCCGCCATTATCAAACATACCAGATAGCAGCCCTTTAGCCTCAGTAGTTTTAATTTGTTCAAGGTTAAATTTAGATATGATCGTGCATCAGGCACCGTTATAGGTGCCAACAACACGGACCACCACCGGGCTGTGGCTGAAAGTTTCATGGCCGCGACTGAGAGTTTCATACAGAATTATGCGCTGTACAGAAAACTGGATTGTGCCGAAGATACTTCGGCGCATTTTTTATTTTTTTATTTTTTTTACGCTATTTATTTTTGAACTTTTACACAGCACATTGAGTTTCCTGTATGAAATTCTACCCTGAAACAAATCATTAGGGCAAACCAAGCATTCAAATGCTCTTCATATTAAAATTATAGTGTTTGATATGCTAATTTTTTATTGCAATAAAATGCATCTTATTGACGAAGAAAAACTTATCAACAAAAATGCAACTTAATGACGAAAGGGCTTTGAATGTTGGAATGTTCAGAGTTCTGTATTGCTGTGTGAAGCAATATTTCATTTATTATGTATCCATTTTGTAAAAAGTCTTAGCACAGACAGAGAAGGTTGAAGAAGAATAAGTTTCCATGCCTACAAATACAATTATATGTTTACTTCCCTTCAATAGGATTTCCAAGTTTATTATCGATGTTATTGATTGGTATCATGTTTCTTATCCGAACCTAAGATATAAGCTTTCTTTTATTGAAATTTAAACGTTGTCCTTTAGTTTGGGGAAATTTTCCACTGGAAGATGAATACGGAGAAAAGAAACGCTTCCAGCAAGGTCTATAGAATACCAGGCCTACCTCGCGCTGGTAAAATGGGGGTTTAATCCTTAGAGTGATAAATTCTTTGACGTCAGACGGATCTAGGCTTCTGTAGCTACAATGTAATTAATATCGACCGATTCGCGAGTTTGCAGCGTGCTTTCGGGCCCCCTAGTTACAACCTCTTTCGTTCCTTTTGCTGTACCTCCGTTCATATTATCTCTTCCATCTTGCCATCCACCCTCTCCTAATAATTACTTCATATTGTACAACAGCGAGGTGTTGTATGATCGCAGGTGTCTGGTGCCATAAAATCAAACGTAGTTTTAATCGTTGCGAAATTCTGAAACAGTAACGATAAAGTTATATAGTTCATTGGGTGGACATATTTGCTAAATCTTGACCAGTTCGTTGTGAAGGACGATCAGGCTGGAGTGGCGATCTTCATTCTCTCTCTCTCTCTCTCTCTCTCTCTCTCTCTCTCTCTCTCTGTGTGTGTGTGTGTGTGTGTCCCCACCGTGCAATTCATTTGTTCCTTTTGTGTTGCATCATGATTTCCTCTTTTCTTTCCAACACACAGTCCGTCTTTCCTTTGTTGCGTAAGGTCGACTCTTGACTCGCTTGCGTGTCTGGCTTCTGAAAAACAAGACGAAAGGCCCGAGAAGGAGGGAAATGACAGTGTAAGAGATACTTGTCCCAAAACAATTAGCATTAACAAGAAAAGTGTCTGCCAGATCTTTCGCGGAATGTAATGGAAGACCTTCAGACGGACCGTCCGTGAGAAGCAATTGTTAATTTTAATGGACGGGATGGGGTTGATGGCAGAAGAGTTAGCTCTCTCTCTCTCTCTCTCTCTCTCTCTCTCTCTCTCTCTCTCACGAACTGTATTCATTTCCAGGGTGGGACTCTTTTAAAGATTTTTTTGTATATGGAAATAACAAAATAACAATTATTTCTCAGTTAAGGAAAAATTTTTTGTCTTATGAAATAGAAATCCACAAAAGAAATATCTAGCTTTTATATTTCGACATGGAAGATGTTTAATATAATCGTCTAAGGAACAATATACTTTTAAACAGTCTCTTAGCATGAAGACCTTTTACGGACAAAACACTTTTCAAATACTTTCTCTTCGTGCTGTGATGGAAGTAAACAAATAGCGCATATTAGTAACGAAATCATTTCCCAACTTCGTCAGTTAATTAATGACATTTTTATCAAAGGAGCAATGCTGCTGCATATTACGTTATGTAGTAGACAAAGAGCACTTTACCACCAGAAGTGAATTTTCAGAATGCAAGGAATGCTGTTAATTTATTGAGAATAATTTAATGGAAAGGAACAAAGCGATGTGTTCGTAAGTTTTGCCAGAAATGCTGAACAACGAAGGAATATTTCCACTGAGGATGGTCGGTTGTCGTGTAACCGAAAAGCTTATCTAAACTCGGTTTTGCTTACGTAAAGGAACGTGTTAATCTCACGATGCGATATATTAACTTTATTTTTACTGCATTGTTTTCGAAATGTTATTATCATCTTTAACTTTATTATTATCATTGGGGTTTGCTTTTGCCCTCTGGACCTGACTTCTGTATTCCACCTAACAATATCATTGTTAAAACAAACAAAAACTTCTTTCAGTTTTCTTCTGAAGATTGAAAAAGAAACCCACAAAATCACTTTGTAACTTGTTTACTTCTAAGTATTTACATGGAGTAAAACTAAAAGTAAGTACTTAGAAGTAAACAAGTTACAAAGTGATTTTGTGGGTTTCTTTTTCAATATCATTGTTGTTAATATTTTGACTATTATTCTCATTATTATTGATGTCACTTCCTATAATATTACTATTTTTTCTACTACTACTACCTCAGCAACTTTGTGAATATAGCCAATTATTATCTTCATCCCTAACTCGTATATCTAGTTTGTATGTATCATTAGTCATGGCTCTACTTTGTATATTCCATGTATATGGCCTCGTGCTGAAAATAAATAGAAGATTACAAGAACGAAACCATCGGCATGGCGAAAGTGGCTTGAGACCTGGGTCAAGCGACCAATGATAAAGTAAAGATTTACCGCCGCCAGCCAAAAGGAGATAAGCATGGGGCAAACCCCCTTCTGACGACCCCTAAACGACCCCTAATGTAAGGAGGACGGACACCACTCCAGAAGCAGTCCACCCTCAGCTTCCTAGACTAGAGGATGTCTGGCAGCTCCAGACGAAAGCTCGCTTTAAGAAAAGAGAGAGAGAGAGAGAGAAAATCGTTAATGACTTTGATGACTATGATATCATAGTTTATCTGTAAAATTCAATTATTATTATTATTATTATTATTATTATTATTATTATTATTATTATTATTATTATTATTATTATTATATGAGAAGTCTTTTGTTAATATGAAGAAACATTTCTTAATCTCATTATAAGTTTGCCAGTAGAGAAACAACTTATAGACTCGAAAAACGTTAAACTCGATAAACATTTCCTTATTCCCATCCATCTCGTAAAATTAAGAACAGTTTTGCCTTTTATGTCGTTAAAATTTTTTATATTTTCTTACAGCTTTTGTAAAACACGAGACGAAATGGCTAAAAGCTCATGAGAAGAGGGCTTATGTCAATGAATTTTGTAAACCCAAGAACGGTTTTCATTCGCTCGTCACAGAGACATGACAAATCTGACACGGCTTTTGCCAGTCTCAAGAAAAATCGTCTAATCTCGAGTGACAGTTGGTAATTTGGAAGAGAGTGGTTTAATTCCAAGATATTAGAGTTAAACTCAACAAGTGTCTGCAGGTCTGAATGGACTTGCTCTTTTCTGAATAAATGTTGTCTGTTGTCAAGTAACTTTGCTAGTCTTGAGAAACGTCTGGTAGTCCAATGAAAACGTTCTTCAAGCATATGAAATATTTGGGAATATCTAGAAACAGGATTTAATCTCTAGGCATATTCGAAAACTTCAAGAAAATTTGATTAATTTCGAATAGACTCTTAGGAAATAAAATTTATTTCATCATAAAAAAAAGTGTCATATTATTATTAAATATAAACTACGGATATCAGTGACGTAAACAGCATTTATACATTAAAACTGTAGCATAACAAGAGGTGTTTTCACAAGTACATAAATCAGATCGCAAATGAAAAGGAAACAAGAGAATGCCATAAATCCACGAAGAACAAGTGACATTGTCTGTGAGGCTTTGAGGAAGTGTATAAAAAAAAAAAAAAAAAAGCTGGGGGAGGGGGGCGGGGGGCGGGGGGTGGGGGAGGAACAAGGAGGAGGGTGCCAGACCGGTCTATCCAGGTCATAAGGAACTGACACGACGGAGAGACATACTGCGTATGAAAAGTCTCCTGTTCTAAAACTGGGACAGGTACCGTTATTCAAGAAGAGTGGAAATTGATCGAACAAAGAGCTTCCATCGTCGTCCTCACCACAAGCGTCCATTAATCTGAGACCACAGGAGGCGTCGAAGCTCGCTTTGCGGATATGACGCAGTTGTTGCACACAAAAAGACGCAAACAGGAGGAGAAGGCTGCGACGCAGTTACTGCAAACACATAAATGAACAGGGAGAGAGAAATGGGAGGCACTTACGCTCTAATTGGACTTCGCAAAGGAGCCGACGTATGAAATCAGTTGCAATAAAATAAGTCCCGCGTCACTGTTTTCATTTTACAAAGTGGGAAAACAATTCCACCTTTGCAGAACAAAGTTGCCATGTGTAATATTGACTTGAGGAAAGGAAGAAACTGTCTCGAGGTGATCTCGTCAATTACTTTCACGGCTGAAGTAGAGCGATAAACACGGTTTCCGAGGCAGAGGAGAGAGACAGGGAAGATGAGAGAAAATGAATATACAGTACGAGCGAAGGAGAACGGTGATAGACACGCCACCTATTTAATAGCCCATGAAGGCCTTCATTTGTTTCCAAAGGGTATAAAGCCGTCACCGTAACTGGAGCTAATCATTCTATTCTCCCTCTTCTTTTCATGGTGGGGGTCGGGGGAGGCCACCAGGGAGGTGGAGATTTTGGGGGAGGGAAGGTTGTGTAGTGGTCCTTAACCTCGGATAAGGGACGGAATGCGAGAGAAAAATGCGAATTGGCCCCATTCCAGAAATTGACCCATTCCAGAAATTGACAAAGACCAGGATCACTGGGCTGTGAAATGATGGTCCAGTTCATGCCATCAGTAAAGATCACTTTCACGGCGCGGTCGGAGGAAGAATATTAAAATTACAACATCATTCTTATGGAATATCAGTGAATGGAATACGACTGTAAAGAATCTTAGACAATTTAATGGTAGTTTTAAAAGGGTTGTCAAGTTTAAAAAATTATGGGAATGTGGTTTTGAAGAATTTTATGGAAAAAGCTATGCAAACATACAGCGATGCAATAAAGTACGCAGAATGTCCAACCCAGTGGACAAATTCGTCTGTGGCAGAAATATATTGATCACAAGTTGAAAATAAAACCCAAAATGAAAATCACATGATGATCGCTGGAGGTTCTGAAGTCATACGTTGCAAGTCAGTTTCTGACAAAACTGACAGTTTTACTGGAAAACTGTTACAAAATGACTAAAGTGTTATTGTATTGGAAACTGTTACACACTGATTATTGTATTGGAAACTGTTACACACTGATTATTGTATTGGAAAACTGTTACATACTCACTATTGTACTGGAAAACTGTTACACACTCACTATTGTACTGGAAAACTATTACATAATGGCTAATATACTATTGTATTGGAAACTGTTACAAAGGGACTTTTGTATTGGAAAACTGTTACAGAATGACTATTGTATTGGGGAACTGGTACAGACTTACTATTTTATTGGAAAAATGGTACTAACTGACAATTGCATTGGAAAACTGTTACCAAATTACTTATTTACTATTTCATTGAAAACTGTTACAAAATTACTATTGTATTGGAAAACTGTTACAAAGTGACTTTTGTATTGGAAATTGGTACAAACTGGGTATTGTATTGGAAAACTGTTACAAAATGACTATTGTATTGGATGGAAAGCTGTTTCATAGTGAGTATTGTATCGGATGAAAAACTGTTATAAAGTGACTATTGTATCGGATGAAAAACTGTTACAAAGTGACTATTGTATTGGAAAACTGGATGCGGGCCAGAGTTGAAATGATTGAATTCAGTCTGAATGATGAGCAGAGAGCTATTAGCAGAGCGAAATCCCAACCTGCATACTTTTCGTTATTCAGTTATGTCTGGATAAGTGTGTGCAATATAAATTTTTTTTCGTACGCGAGGGTATTGCAATTTCATCGTTATCTGAAGAGGGCATGACTTGCACCACTAGTTGTATTAAGCATTGCGAAAGATTTTATCTCTCAACGTTTGCCTTACTGTATGTTTATTTTGCTTGGAGGTTTGTTTATGTGTTTTTCGAGTGTAAAAAACCTTTAGTATATTTCTCTGTTTATTTATGTATTTCTGTACGCGGAAAGTCCACGAGCATTCTCGTTTGGAGTACAAAGGCGAAACAGTTCGATAACTGTATCATAAAATGTATTCATTCACTTTTGTTGACCTTATGTGACCGATGGCCGCACGCATCAGACCCTTCAGGTCTGCTGGAATTTCAAAAGCGATTTTTTGTCCCAAGACTTTTCCTTCAACTCTTCGTATCCGTACCGCGGGTAATCGTGATGGGGTGACACACCCCCCCCCATATCCCCCTCCCCCACGTGGTTTAAGAGTAATTTACTCCGTTAGGGAGATATTGTGGAGGTCTGATACATGTGGGGTATACTTTTGATATGGATAAATGTATGATATATTTTGTTATATCCTGTAATATAAAATAGGAAGAGAAGTAGCAAGAAGGTTTGCCCCGCTACTATTTTACTGCGATTTTCTGTCCGGTTTTCTGTTTTCGTCTACTGCGAGATTAGCTGGCTCTGTGATACTCTCCTTCCTTCCTTATCCTCTTAGAAAAAAAAAACACTTTCTCATACAATAAAATGTAAGCCGTAAGTTATTATACTAAATACACTTTTCTGGAGGAAACCATATTAAACTATAGGTACTCTTTTTCTGCAGGATACCTCCAAAACCATTCGCCAGGTTTTGTGTTCTTTGTCAGCCTGCTGTTACCGGGACCACACAGATTGTGATAATCTCGGTGGCCTCGCTGTTACGCCTGCCCTTTGGAGATTTCGTGCTCAGGATTATTCCATTACCGGGAGGTCTCGTTATTTAAGAGGGAGGAAAATAGCGTCGGAATTATGGCGTGGTCTAGTGCATGTATAGTTTCCCAAAAGCAATGCAGCCGTACATCAAGTTTTTGAAAATAATATTGGAATTGGTGTATTCTTAGTTGGTTGTTATATGATTTTTTTTTTTTCACTGGATCGCACTCAGATGTAACGGAAATTACTTTTGTGTATCTAGGTCAATACAAACGAACCTTAGGTAATTTGCCATTAACTATTTCTTTCGATTTGTCTCTATTAGAAGTAGTACTTGGAAAGGGAATGTTAATTCGTCAAAGATAACTCTCTCTCTCTCTCTCTCTCTCTCTCTCTCTCTCTCTCTCTCTCTCTCTCTGTTGGGGTAAGTACTGGAAAAGAGAATAATGTTAATTCGTCAAAACTCTCTCTCTCTCTCTCTCTCTGTTAGAGTAGTACTTGGAAAGGGGATGATGTTAATTCGCCAAAGATCTCTCTCTCTCTCTCTCTCTCTCTCTCTCTCTCTGTTAGAGTAGTACTTGGAAAGGGGATGATGTAATCGCCAAAGAGATCTCTCTCTCTCTCTCTATCATCTCTCTCTCCTCTCTTCTCTGTTTGAGTGTACTTGGAAAGGGGATGATGTTAATTCGCCAAAGATATCTCTCTCTCTCTCTCTCTCTCTCTCTCTCTCTCTCTCTCTCTCTCTCTCTGTTAGAGTAGTACTTGGAAAGGGGATGATGTTATATCGCCAAAGATATCGCTCTCTCTCTCTCTCTCTCTCTCTCTCTCTCTCTCTCTCTCTCCGGTGGCGGGGAAGTTCATCTGCGAAATGAAGCGAATCGATTCCCGCGCTGTTTCTCCTTCCGCCTTCGTAAAGCTTGGCGCCTACTCTTTTCGAAGCAGAATAAAATGATCACTTGTTAAAGAGGAATTTTGTCAAAAAATGCAAAATTAAGAGGGCGAAATTAATCAGAGTAAGATGTTTGCCTTGGGAAACCTTTTTTGAAGAGAGCGAAATGAAAATATGTTAAAAGAAGACTAACAACATCCCTTGTTGACGCGTAATGTTTTCGAGTTGATGGCATTAAATAAAGGAGTGGGGCTGGTTTTGAAAAGAAAACTTTCTAAGAGCACAAAATTTAAAAGGTACAGTTATATACAGTAAGCAATTTGAATTGAGCCCCGAACCCGCCCCCCCCCCCTTTTTTTTTAATAGAATATGAAGAAGTTAAATTTAGTCAACATTGTAACATTCCTTGTTAAGGAGCGAGCATATAGAGAATTTGAAATTAAGGAGAGAAATGAAATGAAGTAAAATCGATCGTTCGTTACAGAGAAACATTTCTGAGAAAATTATATAAATTAAAGTAGAAAATAGAGTGAGTTGATTGTTTATCAAGGGGGAAAATTTTCAGAACAGCCTGAAATTAAAGTACGATGATCGTTTTTTAAAGGTGTATTTTTTTTTAGCGAATGTGAAGTTGAGGCTAACAACAATTACCGGGAAGGAGGAAACATGACGAGAAGACGGATTTGCAGCCATTGTGTTGTTTTGATACAAAGAAAAACAGTTACAAGCTTCCCACTGCAGTTTGTCAGAAATGGCGGAGACTTTGTTTAAAGCATTAGCGGTAATTAAGGATAAATCCCGTTGATTCTTAGAATGAGAAACTTGTTTGGTGACTCAATCAAAGTTAGGAAGAACTTGATAGATTCAGTCTAAATGAGGTGTTTTTATTTTGTTTACGTTTTTCCGGAAAGGCACACTTTTCATATTCATTTTCCACGAAGCACCTTTTGAACTTCATTCCAAAACAAAACATTTTTCAGATGCATTCCCAGAAAAAAGTGCATCAAATAACCATTCCTGACTTTGGATTTCATGACAATTTTCTAAATTCTCTAAAATTTGGATCAATTGTCTTGAATTGGAGGACCAGGGACATATTTAGCGTCGTAAGAGAGACATAGAAGCAAACTATTTATACAATATCAAGTGACAGCACTATGAAAAAACAAGGAAATTTAAGAAGACAGTGAAAATTATTATCACCCAAAATGCGCTTTAGTACAAGGAGACCTTCAGTTCGTAATAAAAGCTTCAACACAACAACAACAACAGCAACAACAAAAAAGTAGTTCAAAAAAAGGATACCAAACGCAGAGAAAAAATATGAAACCAACAAATCTCAGCGGGTTGGGTGGAATAAATGAAACTGTTCGCCGGACGGAAGGTTATGGAGAATGCCATCACCGCACTGACGATTGACGAATTCACAAAAAAAAGTTTTATTGGGAAACAGATCTTTGAATGCAATATATATATCGATATATATGTATGTATATATATATATATATATATATAGATATATATATATATATATATATACGTATGTATATATATATAATATATATATATATATATATAGATATATATATATATATATATATAATGTTTCATGTGTTTGTGTGTGTGTGGTATGTTATATGTGATTGTGTGTATATGATATTTGCACACACACACACACACACATATATAGATTTAGAGATATCTAAATATATATATATTATATATATATATATATATCTATATATGAAGAGGTTAAAATCACTTCATTTATTTCTCCTCTTACGTTTTCTGTGTCATTCGATATGCATACTATAAAAAGCACTTTCATAAAGGCTGTATTTTCAGTTAATACCGATTCGTTTTGCCATTCTCTGAGCGCATCACATGGTTTGACAATCCTTTATACTGCAATGGTGAGAGAGAGAGAAATTTAATCTTTTCTATATATTTACGTATATATATATATATATATATATATATATATATATATATATATATATATATATATATATAATGTAGGTAAGTTTAGAAAAAAAAACTATGCATTATCACTGTACCAGAAGGTTCATCAGCAGCCAATCCGACTCCTTACTTGTAATGCATGATACACCTCCACATTGCCACACGATTTGCTTAGCTTGCTTGAAATGAGGCTCCTCACACACACTCCCATCCCGGCCTCCCCCTCCCCCTCCCCCCTCCCCCCTCCCCCCACTTTACTCATATTACTACGATGAACTGTTGAAATCATATACTTTACTATTTCGTATAATAATGTCCTTTCAAGAGACAGGCAATAAAGATATGATTAAATCTCTCTCTCTCTCTCTCTCTCTCTCTCTCTCTCTCTCTCTCTCTCTCTCTCTCTCTCTCTCCATTGCAGTATAATGGATTGATATTTGCATTATTGGTTAAACCAAGTGATACGCTCAGAGAATTGTACCTAAAATTAGACGACATTTTACCAAAGCAGCATGGTTGATTACTATTATTGCATACGAGCTTGATGGCCGGCGGTACGCTGCACTGGAACCCGGCGCTCCCCTTCACGTCTATCCTGCCCACCTGATCTCCCTACCTACCCCTCTCCCCCAACCAGGCTGGACCAAAAACAAGAAAGATCCATGCGAATTTTAATATCATTAATTATATAGATATCTTTGTATCACTCGGATAGTCTTTTAATTAATTTGGATCTTAAAAAGCTCTAGTTTTTGTTAGAATGTCCATTGCTAAATTTAAAACGGCTTTGTCTTTCTTTCCCCTCTCAGTAACGTAGTCTCATCTCTGCTCCTCGTAGAGCCTCAGTGGAGGATAATTGGCGATTGTAATGAAGTCCAGTGTTGGTGAAAAGAATTCGGTACAAAACTCTGGCAGCCGAGCCATTTTCCACAATGTTCGAAGAGACAGCTCTGCCAATTCTGCTGCCTGTGCTGCCGTGGTTCTCAAGAAAACGGACAGGAGAATGACAGCTATACTTTTTGAGACATCGAGAGCTTCCTTATTAGGAAGCAAGGTCCCAGGAACATTAGGTCCTCAGTATATAGTATTTAGCTAAAAGGTCAATTATTCGTTTATATTCTCTCTCTCTCTCTCTCTCTCTCTCTCTCTCTCTCTCTCTCTCTCTCTTTGAGAGATTGAATTCATGCACCGTCTTAAGTCTGTACTAACATTTAAACTTTTATCTCTCTCTCTCTCTCTCTCTCTCTCTCTCTCTCTCTCTCTCTCTCTCTCTCTCTCTCTCTGAAAGATTGTTTACATGCTTTGCTTACTTACACCGTCTAAGTCTGTACTGAACTTTCAAACTCTCTCTCTCTCTCTCTCTCTCTCTCTCTCTCTCTCTCTCTCTCTCTCTCTCTGAATACGGACTAGTGGCATATTGCATCGACAAACTTGACCGTGGATTGGGACCACTTCAAAACGAATGGCAAAACGAATCGATATCCATTGAAAATACAGCCTTTATGGAAGGGCTTTTTATAGTCCGTATATCGAATGACACGGGAAAAACGTAAGAACAGGAATAAACGAAGTGATTTTAACTTCATAGAAATTGTAAACGGCATGAATTGTATAGTTTCTCTCTGGTAATGCGGTAATGATGTAAATGTCACGTATGTACAGAATGGAAAAACACAGATAAATCTAACAGGAATTTTCTAAGAAAAAAAAGCAAATTAAGTTCCAGTTTAAACTTAGTACAGAAGTTCATTTGGAAAAATAACAAACATTCACTCTAATAATAATGGAACTTGTGAATCCAACTCCCAACTGAGATTTAAGGAATAAAGTTAATTTTAAAAATGGAACGAAATATTTGACGATTGCAATAACCATAACACATTTTTATTCGTCCCTGAGGCAAAAGCGCGACCAGTTGTCGCCGGCGATGAAATACGATTTTAATCTCCTGGTTATTATCATAGACGTGATTATAATTCATGTTGGGGACGAGGCTGAAAAAATATACCTGTTTGTGATTGGTAAATAATTCAGGTGTGGTTTGTTGTGATTCAGTATCATTGTTTTTCGGATTATCCCTTCAAATATATTTAGTTATTGATTACAGTTTTATGAGACGACAAGAAAAATGTCATTTCTGGCTTTAGAGCTAATTGAATTGTATGTTTGACACAGAGTTTTAATATGTCAGTAGAATATTTCCAGGCATTACCATTTATACTGTTCGCCGTCAGTTAGTCTTACTTTTGTTATGTATGTATGTATATATTTGTGTGTACGTACGTACATAATATATACGAAAGCGATAGAAATGCATTTTTTTATCTTTTTGTGGGTTTGATTTATTTTTATCAGTCTACACTGAAATGGGGCAGACGAAGAGTTATTATATCAAATACGTGTTTCGTGGAATCTGGTTTTCATATTCACTCGTTAACATGTCAGCAAGTTGGAAATTTTTAAAGGAAAATTATTTTATTCTAATTTTTCGCTCTCGTAAACAATGAAGCAATAGTTCTAATTTGAATAATTTGGGTTTTCATTATCACAATAAAAAAAATTGCTGGTCCGCTTGTATAGTGGTTACTGTTATGACATGCCACTCAGATGTTGCGGGTTCGCGTCTCCCCCAGGGTTATGAAAAAGCACTGTCGCTGTATCATGATCAGTTACTGCCGCAGCGTGGGGTCTGCGGTGGGAGGTTGAAACCAACATTCTTTGGAAGCTTGAATTTCTAGTCTACAGCCCCTGTGTTCTTGTTTCATTAGAATAGGTTGCATCTACTGAATTAATAATAATAATAATAATAATAATAATAATAAAATAATAATAATAATAATAATAATAATAATAATGTTAATGTTTCCAAATTTTTGTTGGTAATTTATTTGCTGTGTTTTTCTGACGTGGGTTTGATTCTGAATTCTTTTTAAACATTTATGCCTCCTATTATTTTAATTTGCTTAAATTATTTATCGAGCTGTATCCTTCATTTATTTTGGTTTCAATTCCAGATTCTCTTCTTCTTTACTTTCTTTTACTCAACGTGGACTCGTGTCTTGTATCGAATCGGCCGTAGCTCAAGAATGATGTTATTACATACAACTGCTATTTTTCGCATCTTCGTTTATTTCCATAATATTCGAGGAATATTTATCCAAACATATGCTTATCGCACAGCTTTAACTGTGAACTAGTGAACTAATATTGATCAGTGATGTATAAAAAGAAGGACGACGTCTTTTTAATTGCTTATGTCTTTCAGAGAGTCTGGTGGGTAAAATGTTTGAGGTCTTTTAGTGACAGGATCAAACCAGGCGAAATCCTTCGAATTAACTCGCTATTATCGTTCGTTGTGTTACTATAATAGATTCACATCAACCGTGCATATGATGCCTAGGCCAGAACCTTACGACGCTCCTGATTGGCTGTTGATAAGCCAACACCATTCAGGAGCGTTGATGTGAATCTATTATAGTAGTTCTAATGATTTCTTTGCTATTATCGTCGAAGTTATTATTATTATGATTATTGTTATTACTAGA
>NC_087218.1:67410458-67412958 GCF_015104395.2 Macrobrachium nipponense | reverse complement strand
GCACGTGTATGCTCGCCATTGCATAAAATGATAAGTGCATAATATCTATATTATATATATATATCCCTATTATATATATATACTATGACCCTTATATATATATATATATATATAATATGTATGTATATATGTATGTATGTATGTATGTAGTATGTATGTATGTATGTATGTATATATTATAGATATATATATATATATAATATATATATATATAAATATATATTTATATATATATGTGTGTGTGTGTGTGTGCGCGTGTGTGGGTATGTGTACGTGATTTTGGAGAGAATTATATATATGAGCTATAACAAGGGAATGTTCGGATCCAAAAGCAATTTGAAATTGATTAGAGAAATTATCTAACAATTCTTCAGGTTCTAGAAATCATAGAGCACGAGCGTTGGCGTTGCTTGATATAAATGTGACAGTTATTACTTATCTCTGGTTTTTGGTTACTTTTATTTATTTCACTTTTTCAGATAATTTTGTCATCCGTAAGAATTTTTTCAGACTTCTGCCTTCAGAATCCAAGAAATTTGCGACGCTGAACTTACACATATCGTTTTATTTATTTATTTTTTTTTTTAACTCTAGTGATTCGCAATAAAAAAAAGGCCATAACCTAACCCGAAAAAAAATCCATTTCCTTTTTAGGGTTTCCTTCCGGATAACTGGAATATTTTTAGTTGGGACGAATTGACAGATAGTGGAACTGCATGACTTCTCCAATCCCAGAAGTAGTATAGTAGTAGTTTGCCGGAAATATAATTTAAGTAATATCTACCCATCTCTTTCTCTCTCTCTCTCTCTCTCTCTCTCTAACTCTCTCTCTCTCTCTCTACGTAATGCTTATTATTATTATTATTATTATTATTATTATTATTATTATTATTATTATTATTATAATTTTACAGAAGATGAAACCTATTCCTATGGAACAAGTCCACAGGGGCCACTGATATGGTGATAATTAAGAAGTAAGAGGAGGTAAATGGAATTACAAAAGGAAGAGACCCAACTCATAAGAAAAAAATAGTAAATTAACAAATCTATAAAAACGTATTAAAATGCAAAGTTATGAATAGTATTAGGGTAATAATGGTTGGCACCTTGCTTGAACTTTTGAATTTCCAAATGAACGACTTCCTTTGGCAACTTTAAATATATTTATTTCCAGCACAATCTACTCACAGCCTTTAGGTAAAAGCATCACTGCACTTTCGTCGTAGGCAGCTGAGTATCAAGAGAGAAATACCGGAATGCCTCGTTGTCTCTCATAATTCTCTTGAGAAAAACTCGCCCAACAAAAACGCTGTTATCGGCAGAAAATTCCCCTTCGAAAGTCATCTTTTTCGTCGCACTGTGGGAGAAGACATTGGCATTTTCATAGCTTGAGGAACTGCATCCGCAATTTTCGAGCCATTATCCACTTTTGTGACAATGTCTCCTTCAGATTTACATCTCCCTCGTTCGCTTCGGATTTGGGTCAGGAGGTCGACTGGGTGAGGAGACCCGAAATTCTTGGGGCTCTTCTTTATTCTGGGGTTCTTTGAGTGGAAAGCGATGCATAGATGGAATATGAAAACACCGGCGTTAAGTTATTCATTGCCTGTTTTCCTCCCCATGCAGCTTTTTAGGGAATTATTAGTAGTTGATTTTCACTTGCGCAGTAAGTAATGGCTTTTCATAAATTCAAAGAAAATTTATTTTAAGCTCATTCCTCCCTATTATTAGATATATCATATGATCACTTTAAATGTTAATGTCGTAATTAAACTCGAGGCCACGAATTAAATCATAGGCTCATGATTTTTTATATTAAGGTAGTTAATCATAAAATACTTTATTTTTTATTCCAGGTTTGCTCAATATTCGACGAACAGAAATTCAATAACCCATTCAAAGATTGTTGGAATGAGTGCGAAAAGGTTTGACAATTCCTGGAAACAAATCGACTTCTTTGTTCATGACGTCAAGCACGTTGTGTCCGAATGCTTTCATTTGATAATGACCGTTGGCAAACTGTTCGACATCCTAATGAAGTTCATTGCATAACCTTATGATATATAGCCCGGTGTCACTCTATTTAGTAAAAGTCGTTACCTTGGGGCAGGATACTATGCAGTAATTACAAAGTGTTGCGAACTAAATTTGCATCTCTCGTTCGAAGTCTGAGTCACTGGTTGGAGACAATTTCATCCGAGGCGTCTCAGGTTTTCCAATGTCGAGTGATCTTGTGTTGTTTTGCATTCCGGGATTCTGACAGACGCCAATTAAAAAGAAGTGTTTTCGGTCGTAGGTGTTATTTAATTGTATGTTTACGTCATATGTATATGTATATGAAACGGTTGATAATACGAAAAAGTCCTCCACGGATAGGGATGGGGTTAGGTGTTGAGGTGTTGGAATTGAAGTTCTGTGTTGAAACTGTAAGAGTATATGGCTTTTTTTTTTTTTTTTTTTTTTTTTTTTTAAGGTGGACAAACCTCCTGTTAGGAGG
>NC_087218.1:67395458-67405458 GCF_015104395.2 Macrobrachium nipponense | reverse complement strand
TATTATTATTATTATTATTTTGGTAGAAGACCCTCTTTTAGGCAAATACTGTTAAAAAGAATGGCAGAATTAAGCGAGTTTGATTTTATATATTGTTTTTTCTATTTTCCTTACAATTCGCTTCTCAGGCTCAGCGATGTTTCTGAGTAACTGACCAATATTCATATTGGGAATTTTCAAAAATCATAAATGCTGAAGGTAATCTTTTAGTGGAACAGGATATCAGGTCCAGGTCAAGCAGGGGTCGTCGTCAGTTACTCAGAAACATCGCTGAGCCTGAGAAGCGAATTGTAAGGAAAAATAGAAAAAACAATATATAAAATCAACTCGCTTAATTCTGCCATTCTTTTTAACAATATTATTATTATTATTATTATTATTCGAAAGATGAAACCTATTCATATGGAACAAGCCCACCACAGGGGCCACTGACTTGATATTCAAGCTTCTAAAGAATTTGGTGTTCATTTGGAAGGAGTAAGATGAAGTAAAAATACAGAAAAAAAGAGTTCCCACTTATTAAAAATGAAAGAAATGAGTAGATTAATAGATAAAAATATATTAAAACCCAAGAAGAATCATATTGGGGTAGTAATGCACTTCATTTTCGCTTGAAATCTGAAGTATCTTAATAGACTTGATTGGATAACCTTTCTCTAACGAAATTGTTTAATAAATTTTATAACATTTAAAATTCATGTATGGTCATAACAATTTTTTACTTTCTATATTTACTCACTAATTTTACTGCCAGCAGGTCAATACAAATGACAAATTATATAATTTTAAGGATTAGCTGAAACCGTGTATTCAGAGAGTCAGCTTTAGAATGGTCCTTTCCTTCCAGTTAAGCCATTACTTTTTATTTAGTTTTTTAATTTTTTTTCTATTAAAT
Source organism: Macrobrachium nipponense (assembly GCF_015104395.2). Taxonomy (NCBI): domain Eukaryota; kingdom Metazoa; phylum Arthropoda; class Malacostraca; order Decapoda; family Palaemonidae; genus Macrobrachium; species Macrobrachium nipponense. Next base: position 67,404,563 of record NC_087218.1, on the reverse strand, counting down.
GTTGCTTAATCCCTTGCTAAGATTAAGTCCAAGGAAAGGATTGTTACATTTTTGGTACACGTGGATGGACATTCCTTTTAAATAAATGATTTCGATAACTATTGGTACTGCTTTTTTGTTGTTAATATATATTTAAATTTTTTTTATGTAACTCTTCTGAAAGTGTTAAAAATGAGTCGGTTATTCCTAATTGCTTCCGAAAAATCTTTACAAATTATCCGCTAATCTATTCGTCGCGCTCTTCAGAAATTTAGTTACAAACCTGGAGCCATTTCATGCTTAATTAAAGAAATTTTTTTTTCGCTGTTGAAAGTGATTTACTGTCCCATACTTCATGCTCAAAAGGATGATACTGTGGTAGGGATGTAAGAATACTACCACCGTATAGGTCTTGCGTGTCGTAAAAGGTGACTGAAAGGACAGCTGCTGCCTTCCAGTCTTGCTTTTTAGTAAAAGACTAGGCCCACCGCCAATAACTGTGGAAACTGCAGCCTTGCAGTCGTACTTTATAGTAAAATGGTATGCCCACCGCCAATAACGGTGGTTGATGACAGCAAGGGCATGCGGTCGTAAAAAACCGCTTTACCAAACAATAAACCATGCGTAGTGATGCTTCGATAGAAGGCAGTGGAGAAGGCGCATCAGACAACCGACTCTTTAATGTAGGGATAACGGTTGGAAAGAAGACTTCTCACTCAGAAGGAATTGCCTAAACATCTCCAGCAACGTTATTCTATCAAAGGATGAATCAGCTTTTATTGAACTGAATCACCAAATTCTTTCCTATAAGATTTTGTCTGCTTCAAGAGGTTGACTGGAAATATGTTTGTCGGACGGTTTTGTTTTGTTCTAGGGAATTTTAGAAGAGTCTGTGGCACCACGAGGAATTTTGGGCAATAATGGAACTAAGAAATGCTTAGGAGACTGATAGAATGTGAGTCAGTAGCGGGTTGGTCACCCCATTATGGAATGGATACCAAGAGAAGAGGCAGGAAGAGGTGTTGAACATTGGAACACAAGGGGTGAAAGTTTGTTTTGTTTGTTTGTTTGTATGGTGTTTTTACATTTTATGGAACCGGTGGTTATTCAGCAACGGGACCAACGGCTTGTCGCGACTTTCGAACCACGTCAAGAGTGAACTTCTATCACCAGAAATACACATCTCTCACACCTCAATGGAATGCCCGAGAATCGAACTAGCGGCCACGGAGGTGGCACGCCAACACCATACCTACCACGCAACTGAGGCACTTTCAAGGGATGAAAGAAAATACGGGGTAGCTCTAACAGCACTTGGATTATTTAGTTATGAATGTTTTTAGATATACTTAAGTCACTTACAAAATATCTGATTTCGTGGCGTAGACCTGCTGTATAGGCATTTGGTAGGCTCATAAGTAATTGTAAATTTAAATAAACGGAGAGATTATTGAATGGGATAGACTCTAGGTACTTAAGAATTTAATATGATGGGAGCTGAATTCTCGGTAGACGTGGAGATACTGACAGTGGAATAAGCAGTGACCACATCTATAGGCACATAGAAAATGAATTACTGCGGAGAACTATCAAAGCACAGGACAGGATCTATAATCACATTTTCTGTAAGAGATTCAAGTCTAACTGACCCACATGTTCTGATTCTGGGTAATTTCTCACAAGTCTTGTTTACTGATCGTTACTTTTTGCATTTTGGATTAATGTAGCTGTCTCAGTTCCTTTTCTCTCCAAAAATTCTATTTAATGTTTCGAATCATTTTCTTGCTCCTAATCATTTTTCTGATTTGTATGAAATTGATTGTATTATTGTTTTTTAACAGTTGTTGCAACATGGAAAGTCAACGTTGCAATGGATGCAATCACTCCTGTTAATAATGTAAAGTATATAATATGATAACATAAGTTATTCTTCATTCTCTGAAAAAATAACAGAATTGTTGCAAAACGGTTATATTTTGTTGCGCCTTTTTTTTTCCTATTCTTGCGGCCCACTGCCAACTCTCGTTCCCCTTAATCTTATTGGATGTGACATAGGTAAATGGCAGTCCTGTGTATTTAGGCCAAACTAGTAAGAGTCTCTCTCTCTCTCTCTCTCTGAGAACACTACATTTGCGCTTTGTCTTTTCTTCGAGTTTCTCCATCGTAATCTGTTGCCGTTCTCTGATTGGCTGGAAACCATTGTCATAATGAAAAAAGAAGAGATTGATTGAATAGTGGAAGTGCATTGCATCGCTGGCGTTGTCTGGATACCTCGCTAATCACTCCAAGAAAAAGAAAAGTACTTTTTTCATTGTGGTTCAAAATTCACTCAAAGTCATTTTTGTGTGAGAGGATGTTGGTGACAGGAATCTGAAATATAACCATATAAATTATAAATTATGATATATATATAGTTATATATCTATAATATTAATTATATATATATATATATATATATATATATAATTATATATATATTCTTGAAGCTGGTGTATGTAAAGTAAACGTAAACGCTTGCTTTTCTTTCTGAGTATTATGCACGACAAATTTCGTCTTCTGTAACTTTTGCAGAAGGACTGAATGTCTGATGATTTCACCTGCCTGTATTTACCAAGCTGTAGTATGAGACATAGTTTAGAAATTCGTCGTAAACCGGGGAAACTGAAGCGAGCTATATGGTCTCCAGCGTTGCCAAAGAATTTTCCAAGACAATTTTCGTATCTGCATCAACTCGAGCATCGCGTATTTTTTTTTTCATTTCTTTTTTCGTAGAACAATTTTGATACGTTGTAGCATGATATTCACGTTCTTGCCTTAAGCATGTTATTTAAAAAACTGGGCCACTAATGTTCGTGATTGCGTGTGGCTGGGTAACAGCTCGAGCTGTTTCTTAAAGGCCTTAATTTTGGTGTTTGAATCACTGTGATTAACCAAGGACGTCATGAAAAGGGGGTGATTATAGTTTGTCATTTAAAGAGAGAGATTTAGAGAGCGAGAGAAGGAAGAGAGAGGGAGAGATGAGGAGACGAGAGAGAGAGAGAGAGAGAGAGAAGAGAGAGAGAGAGAGAGAGAGAGAGGGAGGGAGTCGTTAAGCGAAGAAAAAGGGAAGAAAAACTGTGTCACTGATTCTCAGAACTCGTAGGGATTCGAGTCTAGTTCAGAGAGAGATTCGAGACTTCTCGTGTCTGCTTCATTGTGTCTAGACGACTCGTCTCGTCTTTAGGTCGGAATTTTCACACTCCCCATTACACAGGTTTCGAAACCGTCCACGACTTATAAATTAGATATAAATTAGATAATCAAATATTCGAATTTCCAGTTTCGATGTGTTACAGTTTTGTGACGTAGTTATATTTATAGCGGTTTCATATTAATCTGGGCTTATTATAGTTCATTATTATTATTCCTACGATAATGAAATGTCATTATGTCTTTCTAGGTGTGGCGTAGTCTGTTCCCTCGCGGCTCGTGGAAGAGATGGGTTAATTTTACCTCCTTGCTATTGGTTTATTATAATGGTGATTCTCATGATGAAGAAAACATATATTGATTTTTTTATTACCATTGAAAGGTAATTAATGAAAAATCTAACCTAAAGCTTAGGGTCTACTTATAAAGCAACTAATGCAGAAGTAAATGACACAACCTGTTCTACAATATTTCTGTCTAAAAAGCACTGCAGAATTATATAATTAAAAGAACAAAGGACATTTATTGTATAAGGACAAAGGGTCTTCCCTAGTGGGTTCAAATATGTAGACCAAAACGTTAAAACGACTGCTATGTATAAGGTCAAAGTCAAAGTAGTCTTAAAGGTGTTCATCTTAAACAATTATACTTTTGATATGTTACTAAAGCTTCATTGATTATTGAGAACTTTGAAAAACCATAGTCTGGGATCTATCTGTAGACATGGACGCCGACGCCCAGGTCATGTCAGTAACACTTGGGCTATTTTCCCCTTGGAGCTAAAAGCATTTACTTGTTTGTTTCTTTCCTAATTTGGCTACTTCAGTTGCATTATGGCAAAAATATGTTTGATTGATAAATTTCAATGATTCCCAGAAAGAGAACACGTTCTCAATTTTTTTTTAATATTTTGAAAGCAGTTTTTTTTCTCCGCGTCCATCAAATCCACATTTCGTTTTAGTCTCATAAACATTTTCGCAACATTTTTCATTATATTGTCAGAGCATATGACGCCGAAAGTTTTTGCAAATTCATTATGATAATGTACCTGATATTGCAATGTCTATGCGATATGACGTGCAGTAAATTTACATTTTATAAATCCATGATCAATTATATTTATATGAGAGTGGATAATGTATTCTCTCTCTCTCTCTCTCTCTCTCTCTCTCTCTCTCTCTCTCTCTCTCTCTCTCTCTCTCTCTCTCTCACGTATATTATTAAATGGCATCTGAAGAACATAGGCTGTATTATTATGCATAAATATTAAAGGCTTTAGTGTAAATGAACAACAAACTCCGTTTTGATGTGAACTGCGATGTGTATAAAATATAAGACGCTAACTCTGGTGCATAGATATCTCTGCAAAAGGATATTGTTGGTTCATAGTGGTTACTTTTGATGGTCAGCGTTAGTTATTTCCAAAATTGGTATATACCATAATAACACTTATTCATCACTAGTTAGTGACAGTGTGACTGATTCTGCTTTATATTTGAAATAACAAAATCAAACAGGCAAATTATTGTGGATTTATTTTTCCAATAATAATAATAATAATAATAATAATAATAATAATTAATGATAATTATTATAATAATAATAATAAATTTTATGTCAGACCAAGGCTATATACATGGGCTATACAAAGTAGAGACTATACACACAAATCTCGATACACGAGATAACATGATAAAAATTGATAATGGTTGATATTTTTGTTTATTTAATTAACAGTATTATTTTCAATTCTCATGATTAGTCATTCCTGTTGTGACGATAATGCTACTGAATTTTCTGAGAAATGACAAATATAATAAATTTTCCTGATAAACTTACGCCAGAGCCATTGACTTTCGTGTCAAGGTGCGATAAAGTTATTGATTTCATGAGAAGTTACTGCCTTATTTACTGACTTTCGTGAAATTGCGATAAGAAAGTGATTTTCTTAGCCGGTTGCGATAGCGATGTTGACATTCGCGTGATACTGTGGTGAAGTTCTTGAATTTCGTGAAAAATTTCGACAGGATCTTTTTATCCTTCTTCAGAAATTTCAATCCTGTTACTGCATTTCGTTAGAGACATGGATGTTTTAATTTTACATTCCGACGAATTACAATGCTGCAGATTTTCAAATACTTGACGATGTTGTGGCAAGAGAACACTTCTCTAACGGCCTACTTTGAGAAGCAAGAGCCCTTGTGATCAAAGCTTTGGTCAGCTTAGCATAATAACGTCAACAGCATTGAAGAGAGCGCCGCTAACCTGATTACATCATGGAACACATTTCAGTTACCCCAACGAAGCAATAACATGGAACACGTTCCATTAAATGTAATAAGAACGACGACAACAACACGAAATACAGTCCTATTAATCTAGCAGTAACGGAATATAAACTGTATTCCATTTAATCTATAACTAACACAAGCTGGAATGCAATTCCAGTTAATCTAAGAACAATAAGATGGAGTACGTTCCAATCACAAGCAAGAAGAAGAAGAAGAAGAAGAAGAAGAAGAAGAAGAATGCCTGAGAGGGGATCCTCATTGAACCGCGATGTCCTGGCAATGTCATGACGTAGCTCGAAGTCATTTTCCATTCCCTGATTGTGTAATGGGCGAGACTTCAATTGTATTTATTGGAGTGTGAGAACGTCTCCACTGTCCTATTTTTCTGGGTGTGTGTGTTTGGCATTTCTAGGGTGATCAGGTTTGCGTTTTTTGTTCCATCATTTCGTGAGTTGTTTCGTTTCAGTGTCATATGCGTATGTTTATATTTTTGTTTAAAACGGCGTTTACTAAAGAAACTTTCATTTACAAACTTTAAGATTCCTCATCTTTTAAAATTTCATTTGGATGTCACATTAATTTGCCTGATTATCGCCATTTACAGTTTAGTCAAATAAGTTTTGCTTTAACAATACTTTGCAGATTCGATACCTCAACCGTGACTAACCTTGAAGGGTTTATTAAATTTTATATCTATACTGATTGATCCTTGTATCGCCTCGGCTTAAGAATGGCTTTATAGCCTTTCTGTCTGACTTGCAGATTTGTTTTTATTTTATTGATTTATTTTTTTAAAGATTTGAAAGATTTTAATGAATTATGAGTTTTAGATTGAAGTTATTTATTAGTTTCGAATAAACTTACGGAGAATTAAAATGTGATTGGTTTTGAATTTGGTGTGACGTTTGTGTTTCTCTATATGTTTCCAAATTAGCGTGAGTGTAAATGTCCATAGAGAGAGAGAGAGAGAGAGAGAGAGAGAGAGAGAGAGAGAGAGAGAGAGCGGCGTTCTCCAGGCTTATCCAGAATCGAAGATAAGGTGACTAGTGAAGATATATATGAGCGGGAGTGACAGGTTCTCTTTATCATTTATTATTGTTCGTTGAGGAGAATCTTGACCTTCAGCGTCTTTTATCTCACGTGCGGGGAATGTATATACTAGGTCATTCAGAGGTGCCATTGGACCATCTAAATCGGGCTGCTGCCATCAGCGCTAATAAGAATGTCGCCTTAGATTCCTCAGAAGGATACTGCCAGTCTCTGCGAGGGCGAGTTGACTTCAGGTCCTGCGACCCTTTTTGGTCTTGGATTTCCCCCACCATCTCCGGGTTCTCTCTCTCTCTCTCTCTCTCTCTCTCTCTCTCTCAAACACACACACACACGCAGAATCTCTCTCTCTCTCTCTCTCTCTCTCTCACACACACACACACACACACACAATCTTCTCTCTCTCTCACACACACACACACACACGCACACAGACGCAGAATCTCTCTCTCTCTCTCCCACGCAAACACACACACGCAGAATCTCTCTCTCTCTCTCTCTCTCTCTCTCTCTCTCTCACACACACACACACACATTCTGTCCAAAACTAGAATTTGATGTGAGATATTGGAAGCACTTTAGGCGAAATTCTTTCACTAATTTTGTTTTTTTTTTTTAATAAAAAGACAAAATTTGCATTTGTACATAGTCAAAACCTCGCGATATGATGAATTGATGATTCTGGCTCTTGCCCTGAAAATTCATAATGTTTTATCTGTGAAGCAAAAATTTATCATGAGCAAATGTGATCATCGCTGGCGTCTGCCGTATGCTGGCAGATTTTTATATCACAAAATTGCCTCCATCAATGTGTGAAAAACCACCACTGGAAATATGATGTAATATCAGGGAAAGCTCTGGGCAATACACGTCAGTTCTTAGCGTTTTTGAGGTCGAATAGTCGAATCGTTCGCCGAAGTCACGTTCATGAATTCGAGAGCTTTGGTGGCACAAAGCCTCGGTAGTTTCAACAGGCTATCACGTAAGGGCAACTCATCCGAAGGATGTGCTTTGGAAAGCTTTCTCAGTATCCTGCCGGGAGATGGAATAGATCTCGGAAGACGAGGAAAGATTCGCGATGGAAAGGATGAATGCAAAAGTAGGCGGTGCTTCGTGTCGGAACGACCTCAGCGGGAATCTGTCACGACCAGGTAGCTGGCTTGCGACTTAAGACTGTCATACACATTTCGTTCCATGTATGGGTTTGTCTGTCGATATAACGCTGTAGCGCGCGTCTCTCCTAGAGATGATGCCGCCATGTCTTCTCAAGACAAAATCTTTGTTCAGACTGAAATCGGTGCAGAGATCGTTCATACTGTATAAATAGTGTGTGTGTGTGTGTGTGGGTCGATAACGACAATCGTTCAAACAGTCGTTCAGACAATCGTTCAGTGTATGGGGGCCTTTAGAATCTGAACGCAGTTTTGATAGCAACGGCGTAATCTTGCACGTTTGCTTATGTAGTTGAGGGTCAAAGTCAGAAGTGTCGACCGCAGTAAAGTGCTTTTGAACGATAGGGGGTAGGACAGGAGAGGAAAAAGTAACGATGATTGAATTATGAAAAGTTTTCGGAAACATTTCCACTACTTCCTCTGCTATACGATGGTTCCATTGAGCTTTTACTGCCCATGGTATGCGTCTAACATGCCTCTCCTCCTCCTAACTCCCCCACTTTTGTTTATCAACCCTATTAGTTTCCAGAGGTGTCGGCTATTGGTGATTTTCTTCATGACGAAGCATTTTGTGATGATACAGATGACAAATTCGACACATACAACACAAGGAGCAAAAAAGAGGTCTTTCAAAATGTCCCTCTTGTTTTCATATGTAGAATTTCTTTGGAATTCTAAAGCTGACTATTCCTTTATTATTCTTGAATAGATTATGGGGCCTCCTCAACGTTGAAAGGTCAACGACGAGATTAACCAAGACAAAGGGAGATGTCTCTTCTAAAGGGGATCCTCCTCGGGTCCTGATTGCAAGGAGAATTGGACCGAGATGAAGTTGATCATGAGCCTGCGCTTGCCGTGAGTCGACTGTCAAGAATGTCACGTGTGTCTGAAGGGGAGGTTACAAATAACAGTGGAATCTTAAATATGCGTCATGGCAAATTGCCTTTCAAAATCCTTTTGAATGAGAGAAGAAGGAATTCTTCTCTGCTGGAAACAGACGGTGTGTTACTTCGCATAAAAGTGTTGCAGCCAACGTGCAATGAATTCTTTCATTTATCGTTGTCGTTTGTAATTTGGGATCGTTTATCTTGTACAAGTCTTGGATCCGAATTTCGGAACGAAATGAAAAGCCCTTCCAGCCCGCGCCCACGTTGGAATTCTAACTGGAATCGAACTATCACCAATATAATGTACAGCAGTTTTGAGTTATATGAATGAGAATGGGCCAATTTCCAGTTTCAGCAAAATTTATCTGAATATAAGAGACGTACTGCGTATGAGCTGAAATGATTTTTTAAACTTCGTCTGATAGCACTGATTTTACAACGTCATTTCTCTTAACCGAGTTCGAATATTTATCGAAGAGTTGCTTCAATTAATTCCCTAAATCGAGAAACGAAAACGTAATTTCAGTGGCCTTTGATTTT
>NC_087218.1:67377958-67390458 GCF_015104395.2 Macrobrachium nipponense | reverse complement strand
TTGCCGTCTTTGTCGGATCTACTTATTATAACATCTAACTTTTTTAGCGAGTGGATGGCTATCATGAATCTGCGGGGAACAGGATATTTCTTATGAAGGTCAGTTAAAGCATTTAGTAACACTCCTTTTAAACATATCTCTTCACGGCTGTAGTTTTTGTCAGATATGAATTTATCAAAAGCCACTATGAAGTCTAGGTTGTTTTTGCGGTCTGGCATAAGGGCAAAGGATAAGCCTAAATTTAAAACTAAATGTTGATTTACAGTAAGGGGGGTGTTGGATAAGTTTAAAACTTTGTCTTGTTGTTCAAGATTATTCCATGCGCTATTATCTATTATCTATTAGGTTATATACCTGAAGAGAGAGACAGCAGTCTCTGAAATATAGTACTTTTCTCTCTACATTTTGGTGTTTTTATGGGCTCCTTTTATTAGATGGAATTCTGTTGTTACAGAACATTTTTACCAGTCACTATATATATAGAATATATATATATATATATAGATATATATAAGATATATAGATTTAATATATATATATATAGATATATATATATAGATATATATATATATAGTATATATATATATATTTATATATATATATATATATATTCTATATATATCTATATATATATATATATATATATCTATTATAATATATAGGATATATATATATATATATATATATATAGATATATATATATATCTATATATCTATATCATAGATTCTATATATATAGATATATATATATATATATATCTATATATATATATAATATATATATATATATATATATTGAATATATATCATATATATATATATATATATATATATATATATATATATATATATATATATAGTATATATATATATATATATATATATATATATATATATCTATATATATATATATATATATATATGGTCAGGGCAGTTGAGCGAATAACTGTGGAAACTTCTGCCTTTCAGTCTTCCTGTTTAGTAAAAGGTTATGCCCCGCCCCCCCAGTAACTGTGGAAACTGCTGCCTTGCAGGTGGACTTTTTAGTCGAAGTCGAGGCCCACCATCAGTAACTGTGGTTGATGACGGCAAGGGCATGCGGTCTTAAAAACCCCTTTGCCAAATAATAAACCCTTCCTAGTGTTGTAAGGCATGGCGCATCAGGCAACCGACCCCTTAGTGTAGGGATAACGGTGGGAAAGAAGGTTAATGCTGTTGACAAGATGAAATTTTATAAGCTTATTAGTATGTATGTATGTATGTATAGATATGTATGTGTATATATATTCATACCTGTGTATGCAATAATAATCATTAATTGAACATTTAAAGTCTTCACAATTACTGTTCTGGTAGCGGATTATGAAAACATTTACTGACGAAAAACTAATATTGTCCTAATTTTTCCGGCGTCAATATTTTCTAATTAATACCACAATCGCATTAACCACTGTCATATTCCTAAAGATTTATGACTATCAGTATTATTGCTGCTTACAAAAACTGAATTACTTAAATACCAGTATAATTTCTTTCTACTGTTGACCTATATAAAATTAATATTATTATAATAATCTTTTTATATTATTATTATCTAATAATGATATTGATTCGGTATCACAATGATTCAGTGTCATCAGGCAATATCGATTTAATTCTTCCTGAATTAATGAATAAATAAACATTAAGCCTCTTACTCATAAATACGCTGATTTCGATTTCGATATTCATGGCATCATTACCAATGCATGAAAATGTAGTATAATTCAAATTCATACGTGAATGTACATATATTTATACATACATGCATATTCAATTCTATATCGTATGTATGTATATACACGTACGATATGTATGTATGTATGTATGTATATCCACGCATGCATTTGAGTTATACTACAATTTCCTGCATTGGTAATGATGCCATGCATATAGAAATAGAAATCCGCGTATTTGTGAGAGAAGGTAAATGTTTATTTATTTGTTAACGGAGGAAGAATCAAATCGATAGATCCTGATGATACTGAATCATTGTGATAGCGAATCAATATCATTATTACCGATAATAATAATATTAGAAGATATAATTATCATTATAATGTTAATTTTTAATTTTATATACGTCACCAGTATAAATTATACTGGCATTTACATAATCCACTTTTTGAAAGCAGCAATAACAGTGAAAGTAATGAATGTTATGAATATTATAGTGTTTAATAAGATTGAGATATCAATGAGAGGAGAAATTAGGACGATATTATTTTTTCGTCATTAAATGCTTTCATTTTCTAATTAATACCACAATCGGATTAACCATTGTCATATTCATAAGATTTATTAATATCAGTATTACAAGAACAGAAATAGTGAAGATACTAATTGTTAAATTAAAGATGAATATTGAATAAAACCATCCTGGAATTGCTCTGGGTAACAACCTTTTGAGATTTCTTGAAAGCTTTCCGGTGATCCAACCTTCCGAATTTGGTATCATTAATACCAAGTCGCGTCGGCGACGTTTGTTTACTAAAAAAAACTGCGCGTTGTTATTTTAATTGGCCTCTTTTTGTCATGGTAAAAATAACCTGATCGTTAAAGTAAATTGCAGTCTCTCTTACAAAAATTGTCTTAGACATTTTTTTTTTTATAAATGTTGATGAGGTCAGTAGTTTGTTTTGAAAATTACATCATAAATTTGACAAAAGTTTGTCAGTTGTATATTTGCAAGATATATGAAGGAAATACAAAGGGATTATTGTTTATGAAGCGTTGAATTATGCATGTCAACATTGCGCACAAGAAATAGGTAGATATATATAATATATATATATATATATATATATATATATATATATATATATATATATATATATATATATATATATATATATATATATATATATATATATATATATATATATATATATATATATTCGAATGATCAATTAAACGTGTTTTTCTACTCCTGTGATATGATATTGTTATACCGTCGAATTCCATCCCGCTATATCAGTTTCAAATTTATTAATGAGCAGCGTATTTGCCAAAAGACCGTTTTCGTGCGAAACGGAAAGAACTCCTTTTTATCATATCATTTGAATGAGAAAGACATCAGTTCCAGATTGCCTTCTCTGGCCACGCTCAGTAATGACCGACGACATCGCCTGATGAGGCGAAGCAATTTGTAGATGGGTTAAATTGTTCCACATTTATATCAACCTTCAGTGACGCTCCAGACGCTTCCGGTTTTACGGACGGCCACACACACACACACACACACACACACATACATACACACACATTGCTTATAGGATGCCTCGTTCGGGTTATCTTTGTATCTTTTAGTTACACGTTGGCTGTTTCTTTCTAAACGTTATCTCCCAGTTTCCAGTCCTTTATTCTTTAGCACTAGGGATCTCTCTCTCTCTCTCTTCTCTCTTCTCCGCTCAATCTAATTATATATATATTTAGTTTTAATATATATATATATATTATTATATTTTATTAATAGATTATTATATATATATATTTATATAATATATTATATAATATGTGTGTGTGTAATATGCAATGTGCGTTACATTGTGCTGAATCAGTAGGCTACTTGGATGGGTGACCACCAGAGAACGCAGATGCTGTTGGCATATAACCCCCCTTACCCATAAGTTCTTGCTGAAGATCGGAAAAGTATCACCCTCTGTGATCATCCTCTTCAAGGGGAAAAATGTGACCGAAAAATACATACCTTTTATATATACACATACACACACACACCCACACACACATATATATATATATATATATATATATATATATATATATATACGTATATAGATATTTATGTGTGTGTATGTCTGTGTGTAAGTATAATCATGACTTCTGAAGCCACGAGACCCGAAGGGCCTCTGTGAAATTCTGCCTCACATCTCTTTCCTCTCCTTGGTCTTCACGTATGCGTCCAACAGAGGAGGGGCCCGACCTCAGGGTACGAGCACCTGCCTCCTAGATTCACAATTGAAAATTAAGGCCTTGCTCTTGGATGTGCACAAGAAATAATTGTCAACAAGATGATTGATAGTTTTATGGCATTGAGCTCTTTGTCTACTCGGCTATAACTTCGGTGACTGCTGCTGGCCTCGGATAAAATGCAGTTGGGAACGGTAGTGGGCATTGCTCTTATTCAGCTAGGAACTGGGCACTGCAAGGGATGAGCTATCCTTTAGTGTATTTGACAAATGAATCTTGTATGGATTCTGCCATCCGCAGATACACACCCGCGCTCGCACATACACACATTTATATATATACAAATACGTGCTTTAAAAATCACAGTAGATGCACGTGACTGCATTAAATAAGCAAATATACACGTACATATATGTATACATAAATTTATATATGTATATAGAATATTAGAAAAATACATAGGTAGGTATGTTGATGTTTGATTATTAGCCATAAGAGAAGAGACTATGAATGAGGAATAATTGTATGGACCCTAGTCCATATTGTTTTTGGCTGTCCATTGTCGTCTGTTCATGTTTTACTGCCCTCCTATACTGTCCTGTAAGCGCACAAGGTTTTATGACTATACGTGGTTGTGAAAGAGAGCGTTTTAGATAGCCTAGAGCGTTTATAGATAGAGTAATCGACAGCGTGGTCAGAAGTCCAGGTCTTCAGATAATCTTGGCAGTTTTGATAGTTTCAACCGGATGTTCTTACATCTTCTATTGCACATGACTGTCATATTTCGAGTTATGATTATTGCTCTTTTACTTTATTTCTCTATTTAATTTATGTCATAGTTTTCGTTTACACAGTTACAGATACATGTATTTGTGCACACGCGTGATTTGTGCATGCGTTTGCCTGTTTGTCTACGTGCCAACTTTTCTATACCCATTATTTTGTAACACATGCTTGAATTATTCAGAATAATGCCTAATAGTGCCTCTTGCCCACTGAACCGACAAGAAAGCACGTTCTCCTCTTAGAGGAAGAGCATACTCAGCTTGCTACTTCTTGGACCTCAGGTGTCCGAAGACAGTATTTTTCCCGTATTGTTTTTTCTTCTTACTAAATATTTTTTTCCCTATTAAGATTTCCTGGAAAATTAGTTTTTCTGGAACTTAAGGTACGTGACCTTTATTTTTCTTGTTTTTTAATATCAGTTCGTTGTGTTATTACTTCGTTAATTGGCTGTTTTTCTGCCTTAACTTACAAGCTGTAGTACCACCCTCCCGGGCTTGGGATCACGGCAGCCAGGTTTACTCTTACGTTTGGCAGTGATACTGTGGGTTCACATATCTATCCATAGTGTAGCTCATATTTGTCTTCTAGGTAATCTTGTTGTCTGTTTTACTTCTATTTAATTTTGCTGAATAGAGAAGAACGTTCTCAATAGTTCGCTAATTTCTGAATTACTAGCATCTGTTTTTATTAGATTGTTTGTTTTGCTCGATTTATGCAAACATGATGTTTGGCTGTCTTTGAGTTTACGGGAATCGTAGTTGCCTCGGAAAACAGTTCATGTCAATCATAATTTTCAACTTTAAACTATTTCTTTGTCTCTTTTTTTTCTCATTCTTCCTCCTACTTCGTCCAAATTATACGCGTTTTTCACTAACTCTTCGACCTCCGTTCTATCCACGTGATCGAACCACCTATTCTAGGACACACTTCTTGCAGTCGCTATCATCCGCTAAATTTGGTCCCTTCATAGTCGTGTGAACTAACTATATTCATTTTTTTCACTATCCTAACCAGCATTCATTTTTCATCTTAGTTTTCATTTTCCTGAATATTCAAAATTTTCATCCGCGTCTCAGCTTTCTTCTCTGCAAATATTTTCAAACTCTTTCTTTTGTTTCTGCAGCTTGTCTCCACTGTCTCCGATCAGTAATGTATTTTCTGTAAATGTCAGCCATCTAACGCAGCATTCACCAGCGCGCTTATATCGTAACTGCACCTACATCTAATACCTTTTCTGTGACTTTTTGCATCACTCCATGCGGTAGATATTAGGTACACATTTAGACAATACACAGACTTGTCTCACATCCGCTCTAGAGCATACTTTGCTTTCTATTTTTTTACGGGCTGCTCAAGAGCAAGAGCCCGTGTCAGCACAAGGCTAGCTGAATCTGTGTAGTAGCTTTGCTTTCTTCATAAAAGCTTTTGATGGCTTTCAAAAACATTATTTGCACCATATACACCCTCAATGCCCTGCACAATGCCTTAATTTCAATTATATCGTCCTTGTTTCCAGGGCCATGTAGTATGCCACGTGCATTTTATTATCTTTTCCGTCAAAAATCCTGACTTTATCTAATCGTAATAAACGCGCTATACAACCTTTCTCCAGTCTTCGGTTATCAGTCTTAGTTTCTCAGTCGAAATACCGCCGTACACCAAACTATTCTTGAAGACTTCCACACCAGGATCAATTATTTACCATTAACAAAAATGACCTTACTGAACCTTGGCAACTGTTATTTCCGGTGTCTATCTGTTCTTCAGTGCATTTACAAGCACTACACATTCTCATTTCTCTTGAGATCATAACGCAATGGCTGCGACTGACGACTGTTTTTCTAATGTTTGTTTTTTACCCAGACGTTTTTCCTTGGTTCACATACATATAAGAACACACATATATATGTGCATATATATACATATATGTATGTATGTGTTTGTATGTATGCATGTACATTCGCAAATATTATGCCACAAGTTCCTTTTAATATGCAGTTCGCTGTACTTCTGGAATAAGTCACATCGCTTTTAAATTGTCGCTTGAGTGTGTTGTTCTCGAGAAATCGGGAATTGGATATGAAACAAAATTGGGGCCTTAATATTTGGGATTAAAAAAAAGTCCCTGTCTGTATAACCTATATATATCCTGCATATGTATGTATACACACAACACGCACCCACACCCACACCTATACCAACACAAGAGATACTTCCAAACAATGGTCAGCCAGTAGACCGATACCGAATAAGCATCGGAAACAAATGAGGTCGGAGAGCGCCCAGACAAGAGCATTCTCCTTGGGAACTGAGAAATCATTTCGATGCAGATGCAGTCAGAGTTAACCAAGCAAGGCCAACAAAATTTAATACATTCTGTTGGCCTTGAGTTAACGTATGACATTCCCTAAGGGTGATCCAACTTCACGAAGGATAGTTTTGACAGTAGCAGAGACTGAACATTCCTCTCAGATGATCACGGGAGAGACCTGAGGAAATCGAAGACTAGGAGGCGTCGAAGTGAAGAGGGACTGTTTGTTTATCCTGGGTAATTCGACGACTCGAGATTTCCATAGTTGTTGTAAGGAAAACTTAGGGAAACGGCCGGAGGGTGGAGAGCAAACTTCGTGGGAAAAGCTGCAAAGACGTAAAAGGGAACTCTCTCTCTCTCTCTCTCTCTCTCTCTCTCTCTCTTCTCTCCTCTCTCTCTCTCTCTCTCTCTCTCTCTGAAACTGAAGTGTTTTGCCCAGGAGTTGAAACATTGTTACAACAATTATGTCTCTGCAGGAACTCACTTTTCCATAGAAAGAGGGTGCTTGTGTTATGAATCTCATATATACATGTTGTATATACGGATAAATATATATACATATGTGTTAATCGTGACTTTCGCATTTTATATAATAATTATTATATATATATATTATATATATATATATATATATATATATATATATATATATATATATATACTATATATATATATATATATATATATATATACAGATAGATAGATAAATAATATTTATTTGTTTATATAAATAATATATGCATGTATATATAACATTCATGGTTCCATTGTTGTTTATGGATATATATATACATATATATATTATATATATATATATATATATATATATTATATATATATATATATATATATATATACACACTTGTAACCTTATTGCAATCACGCTCGACCACTTGGATATAGACTTGTGGTTCGATTCGGAGTGCTCACAAACATTTGAACCGCCTCCACTTAAATCCAATAATTGTAGTGTTTGTTCCGTGATTTAGGTACTTCGTGAAAAGTCGATTTTGCGGGTTGCTTCTAATAGTTGGGGGGGGGCGGGGGTGGGGGGGGCGTTGAATAGCTTAGCATTTGGAACCATACCCCAGAAGACTTGCTAAGAACCGGAAGGTACTATCTGGAGTGGATTATACATGCATATATATATATATATATATATTATATATATATATATATATATATATATATATATATATATATATATATATAGATGTATATTGTATATATATATACTTATAGTATCCATTTACCGTAATTGTTGAAAGGCTGCTATCTGGAGTCACTGCCCTCTATATATACTATATTCATATGTGTTTGTCTCATCCGTGTAATTATAATGTCTCCATTATTGTAGAAAGATGAGACTTTGAAAAGAAGTAAGACAGTCTTTGAATCTATGCTTTAAAAAGACAGTTGCACATATTCCACACTTCATTCGAAGTCTGTTGTGCTTTAATATTGGAAATTATTAGCATATGTCTCGATAATAAAGAATAAAATTGAGAAACAGGAAAGGAAAACGTTTATAATCATTGTAGTAAATGATACTTCAGAATACTCTCATTTACAAAGCAAGTAGCAAGAACGTTTTACCGCACTCCCCCAAAAAAAATAAATAAAAGAAAAAAATGCAAAATGTTTTGAATTGTCGGCAAATTGCGCTGGCTGACTGCTGGAATTTTGTGGGGAACAATTGCCAAAGCACTTGAATTGTTCACCAACAAAGAGCAGGGTATTGAAAGTAAAGAATTTTTAAAAATGTTATTTTAGCTTTTTTTTTTTTTTACGACGCAGTTATCCAACTCGATATTCGTTGCAACTCTTACGAGGAGGGCGATATGGAATACTGTAACTGAAGCACTTACACAAATGTGTCGACAATTGTACTAATATGCACATACACACATACATACATATATGTATGTATTTATTTATATGTATTCTTTTATATCTGTTTGTGTATGAAATTTATGCGGAAGGTTAATCCCGCACTTAAATTTATAAACTCTCGAAGTGACATTCGAAATTTGCATATAAACATGACCATATAAAGCTGATTAAATAATTCAAACTATAGTATATATATACGTGTATATATACATACATATTTATATATTAATGTGTAAATTTGATATGTATTATATATATATATATATATATATATATATATATATAATATATTATATATAATATTATGTGTATATATTATATATATATATATATATATATATTATATATATATATATATATATATAGTTTGAAAGATTTGATCAGCGTTATATTGTCATGTTTATATGCAAATTCCGAACGTCACCTCGAGAGTTTATAAAATTTGCCTTTTTGATGTTTCGGTTTTTAAATTGAAGAGCGGGATTAATACTTACGGACATATTTCATACACAAACAGAAATACAAATACATACATACATATATGTATATAGTATATCTATATAATATTATATATATACATATATATGTACATATATATATATATATATATATATATATATATATATATATATATATATATATATATATATATATATTAGTATCATTGTCGACGTTTTCTTTTTACACATCAAATTTTTTAATGGAAATGTTCGTATTTTAAAATGATCTATAAAGGCAAAAACTTCATTTTTTAAATACTATTTTGTCATGTGAATGCGCATACGAGAGCAAAAATGCAATATGAAACCTTTGTTTATTGATCATCAGAGTCTGCGAGTTAACACTTTTTTGGGATATTTTTGAACTTGTTGGGGATGAAAGTGCTCGTTATGTCCCATTTTTCATGGAGTTCATAAAAAATAAATATGTTTGTGATTTTAGAGAATTTAATATTCTCGGACTGCGTTTGCCATGTGCGTTCGTATGATCTTTATATAAGTTCACAATATTATATAGTATATCTATATGTGTGTGTTTATATATACACCTATATTTACACAATAAGTGATTTTCTGTTTCTTGTGTCTTTTATTATTCTGAAGGCAAAATTTTGAAGGAAAAGACGAACATTGCTCTTTCTTATGCAGCTCTATTTATTTATTGTCAGGAGGGCAGCTATCTGTTTAATGCCGGCACTCGTAGCTGTTATGAAGGAAAGGGTGATTTAACAAAGGTTGTCGGGGTTGAGATGAAGCTGGCCTTATGGCAGCACTGGATCTGGTCCTTAGTTGTGGAAAGGCTTGAACAGAGTAAGGGAATTTCTGTGTGTGTCCTTACTCTGCCAAAAGGGTTAGAAGAGGCCATCAGTGTCCACGCCTTCAAACTTATCGAGAAGGAAGTCGAAAGAAGTATTTCTCCAGCGATGAGAGCAATGCCAAGAAAATCACAATATCGTGAAGAACAATCCGTGTAATAAAAATCCACAGTTATATAGTAAACTATATGACTATGTAGGATGTGTAAGCAAAGACTTTCGAACATCCTCATCAGTGTATGACATGTGATTTAATACAAGCAAGTTTTTAAGAGTCAGATTTAAAATATTGTTCGTGCGGTCTCTCCGACAAGCAATTGCAACCCGAGAAAAGTTAGAATTAAGAAGCTCTATTTATTACAAATTTGACAGTTATAATTATCTTAGCTGATGGATTTCTGTGGTATGCTTTATTTTTCTTCTGCCAGAACAGTATTGTATCTAATATAGATTCTTGATTCGAACAGTATTTTGAAATGTGTAATTTGTAACAGTGTGCTATGGCCCCCATAAATTCTTGACGTGGCCCAGGTTGAGAACCCAGGTCTAACCCGTCTCCAATGAAATATGCATCTGAATTCGACAGATATTTGCATGTTTGAGCAAGGAGAGACTTATCCTTTCCCTCAGTCGACTGAATCAAGTTAGCCTCACTCAGGTACGAGTTCGAATCCTGACACGAGTAATCAGAACTTCTCAATTGTGTTTTAGTCTTCGTAGTGACAAGCGAATTAAAAAAAAAAATGAAGAAATCGAGAAGTTAACATGGTCACAGATACTCTCAGACATTTCTGGTGAAAAAGTGACATATATACGCGTGTGTGTGTATATACATTATATATATATATATATATATATATATATATTATATATATATATATATATATATATATAATATCTATATATCTGACATCAACACTTGTAAATATGCTTGCATAGACTCAGGAAGCATATGAAAATACCCTAAATGTGTATATGTGACATCCAGAAAGAAAAATGATTGTAAACTTATATAAAAATGAAAAATTGAACGTGAGCCTGCATCAGCTGTTTTCAGTATCTCGCAATATTTTCATTAGAAGCAAAGCGCTTGGCATTCTTCTGCTCTCTCAGGCATGCGCTATTTATAAAGAACGCAATGTACTCGCATTCCTTCCAAATATAGGACCCGGTATCGGTTTCAAGGTGTTCTTTTCAGAGCTGGATATATTGTCTTTTCATTTAAACATATCCCTGGCGTATGTTTGCTTTTGATATCGCAAATTCAACAGTGGCATCATGATTCCTTTCTCGTTATTGGAAGCTGTAAGATATTTTCAGTCTATCTTTTGAGTGATTGTCGGTTTTCTTAGTTTGTGCGTGGAATTTCTTCTTGCGCAATAGTTCTAAGAGGCTTGGTCTTTACCCTAAGAATACGAGCACCTAAATTATATTATTACCTCTCTCTCTCTCTCTCTCTCTCTCTCTCTCTCTTACACACACACGACACAAGCACACACGGAAAACCCATTCAGATGTGAAATTTGTCCATGTCTTGCTTCGTTAAAAACTCTCTCTCTCTCTCTCTCTCTCTCTCTCTCTCTCTCTCTCTCTCTCTCTCTCTCTCTCTCTCTATCTCACACATAACGAAAGTCCAAGCAGATATGTGAATTGTGTTCTTCTTGCTTTCCTTTACAAAAGGACATTTTAATCCATCACTCGAATTCACCAGTTTCACGAATTAGAAATTAATTAAAAAAACTCACTTTTTTATGCTGAGTGAATATTTCTTATCTATTTATTCCGGTTTCCAAATTCATCTTAAATACTCAAGACACCACTTCACTGAAATACAATTCGAAGGTCATAAACTAAGAGACACTTAGAAAATGCACTGAAGTTTCTTCGGCGCAGTCGAGTTTACTATACAGCGTATAATGCTTAATGAAACTCTCAGCTACGGCCCATGAAACTTTGGCACCTACATTAAGTGCACCAGACGCACGAGCATGGCTAACTTTGACCTTCAATAAAATAAAAGCTACTGAGGCTGAGTGGCTACAATTTGGTATGTTTGATTATTGGAGGGTGGATGATCAAGGTACCAATTTGCAGCCCTCTAGCCTCAGTAGTTTTTAAGATCTGGGGGCGGACAGAAAAAGTGCGGACAGACAGACAAATAGTCATCTCGATAGTTTTCTTTTACAGAAAACTAATACAAGACGCGTTCGGAAACCAGAGGGCGCC
>NC_087218.1:67352958-67375458 GCF_015104395.2 Macrobrachium nipponense | reverse complement strand
GACGCAATCAAGTTTTCTGTACAGCCTAGGAAACTCTCAGTCTCTGCCCATGAAACTTTCAGCCACATCCCGCTGGTGGCCTGCGTTGTTGGTTCTTTATCGGTGTCAGACGCACGATCATGGTTAAGATAAAAACTACTGAGGTAAGATGACTGCAATTTGGTATGTTTTATGATCGGAGGTGGATGATCAACATTCCAATTTGCAGCCTCTAGCCTCGGTAGATTTAAGATCTGAAGGTGAACAGTCGTTTCTTTAAGAGATTCCTAAGATGGGAGATTTGGCTGTGGAAAGAGTAAAGATTTTACAACGCGTATACTGAAGATGTAGTAGCATAACTTGAGCACCAGCAGCTTAACAGGAAAAGACGCCGGAAACTATGTATGTAATTCACGGAAGGATATATAAATGGTGGAAGGCTGAAATTTGGTCGCACTAGAAAAGAAACGGGGAAAGCCTAGACAAACAGTACTGGAGAGAATCGGGCATTCAAGATAGGCACCTAGAAAATTCTAGCGCCTCAGTGGCGTGGTCGATATGGTCTTGGCCTGCCACCTCGGTGGCCACAAGTTCGATTCTCGGACACTCCTTTAAAGGGATAGAGATGTGTATTTCTGGTGATAGAAGTTCACTCTCGACGTGGTTCGGAAGGCACGTAAAGCTGTTGGTCCCGTTGCTGAATAACCTCTGGTTCTATGCAACATAAAAACACCATACAAACAAACAAAAAAACAAACCTAGAAAATTCTGAACACTGGAAAAACAACAGGGAAATAGTGAAAGTCACCATAAGGAATAAACACGTTCAGCACAGTGATTGGAAAAATCCTATAAACTGGGAAAACATATCAGAGGAAAAATTCGGATACCGCTGACATGACAGAGCAATATTTGCATAGCAAGGAGAAAATTCTGATCATGGAGAAACACCAAACGGGTACTAGGAAAAGAACTAACGAGCGGGAATTCGTGTTGAAAGCCTTACATGCTGGGGAGTGCGTCTCGGAAAAGTATCGACTTATAATAGATGATAAAATTGTATTTGTCTGTCCATACCTTTTGTTTATATATATATATATATATATATATATATATATATATTATATATATATCATATATTATATATATATGTATGTATGTATATATATATAGTATGATTGTATGTGTGTATGTATGCATACATACATACATACATACATTCATACATACCACACACACACAAATTATATATTATAACATATATATATATATATATATATATATATATATATTTATATATATATATGTATGTATGTATATGTATGATTGTATGTGTGTATGCATGCATACATACATACATACATACATTCATACATACATACATACACACACACACACACACACATATATTGTATTATACATACATATACACACACAACACACACACACAACACACACAAATATATATATATATATATATATATATAAAATTATATACATGTCAATTTCCATTTCAGCGCTGAATGACCACATAGGTCCCAGTGCTTGGCCTTTGGCCTAAATTCTATGTTCAACTCAACTCAACAGACTTGAAAACTGTGGATTAGTCACTAATATCTATCGTTTTCGGTTACTTTTACATCTCACCCCTTTTCAACCCCAACCCCCAAACCCGCCTCTCCTCATTGTGGCTGAACTTGTACTGCAAGGAATATAGGGAGTGTCTCTTTTCATCCCAGTGAACCTCAAAAACGATGGATTAGACAGTAATATCTGTCGTTTTCAGTTAATTTTATTTTCACCTCTTTCCCCCCCCCTCCCCCCCCCTTGGTGCCAGTGATGTCTTACCCCAACGGTATTATTCCCCCGATGCTAAGTTATAAGTATACCAAGTTTGGTTGAAATTGCTCAATGCATGTGAAGGTGTATGTGGCACAAACACACACATACATACATGCATACATCCTTTTTATATATATATATAGATAATATTCTGAAGTTTTTGTCGAATTTCTAATTTTCCTTGCAAAAGTACAATGAATATGATATGACATATGTTTAACATATTTGAATTGTGATTCATGCAGGAATTCAGATTCCGAGAACAGAAATGGAAAATTGGGTTTAATTAAAAGAACAGAAGTAACGTGTTGAATGAATTTCATAAAGGATCGCTCATTAATTGCTTTCAGATTAGGGCATAATTTAATTACCTCACTACTGAGAACAATACCTTTTGACGCAAGATGACAGCTGTGGGAAGACCAGATCTAGTCGCTAAATCTGAAAACCAGACAATGAATGAATTAGTCTTAAAAGATTATTAAAAGACTGCAAAATAACACAACAGTGACTTATTACAGTACACATAATTCGGATATCTCTTAGGGAGCGACCCCAAGGGTTTTCGGGGGTCGTTATTTAGGAATAGTATTTCTTAGGGTCATTAGCTTTATGATATTTACATTCTTTTGTTTATGTTTTCCGGTCATCCCCAACGAGCTTGTACATAAAACGCTGCAACGGTGGATACATACCGGGTTAATTTAAAACCCTTGGGTTTCAAGTTAATGATTCGTAATCTTAAAATACATAATTAACTCAAACCATTTATAGTATAAGAGCAGTTGCTCGTTTAAAACTCGGCTTGATTTTTCATTTCCAAGTAATGAATTATGTTGCATAAATGGAAATTGTAAGTGGATAAAAAAAGAGCAACTCATCGTAACGTTGGCTATTTTTGAACGGAGAATTGTAGGCACATGAAGTGGTTATAAAGCTTTAGAATGAAATCGCAAAGTTGGTTGATTTTGTAGTGATAAAAAGTGTGCGTTCTTGTATGGTGTACTGCATGATTCATTTTGGTTTATGAAGTCGCTGGAAAGCAGTGGAAGGCTTCTTTTATATCCTGTAACCGTGCTTCGTACTTCCTTCAACCTTAATACCGTGGCTTCTCTGTTGTTGGGAAAACTTCCTTTTTATATAATGATTTTAGGGAATCCAGACAATATGATTGACCTGAAATGTTTTATTTGGAGAAATCGAGTTTTCTCATGCCTTTTTTTTTATGTTAGAAGGTTGTCCTTTCCAGTTTAGTCACTTAGTCATAATATGAAGTTCGTGTTTGTGTGTGTTTGTGTGTGTGTCTCAATGGAATGGCATTTTAATTCTTGTCAGGCATTTATGGGAAAGTATTTATGGGAGATCACCGATCAAAAATGGAGGAATAAACCAGTTTTTTTTGCATTGCCTAAACTAAAAAATTTATATATTACGTTAACTCCAAGTTATGATTCATTAATTAATTACAAGTAATATTAGATTAATAATACCCTAACGCAGTACCATAAAAATATTCTTTCTTCAATTTCTTGGTAGACCAGGCATGTTTTTGACGTCGTTATCGTAATTAGGGAGTCTACCAACCTTCAGAATTTGATTGGCAACAGGGTCATTTGGACTGAAACATGATCTCGACATTATCAGACGCTGTATTTATTGCAATATTTTTAAAGAATACTTCGGTTTACACTGACACCTACCCCGAAGGAGTGTAGTGCCGTCCGTGAACCTCATGCGGTGCACTGTAAGCATTACTTCAGATTCTTTGCAGCGTGCCTTTGCCTCCTAGCTGCAACCCCATTCGTTCCTTTTACTGCCCCTCCTTTCATATTCTCTCTTTCCACCCTCTCCTAACAAGTGATTCAATGTGCAACCGTGAGGTTTTCCTCCTATTACACCTTTCAGACCTTTTACAATATCAAATTTCCATTTCAGCGCTGAACTACCTCATAGATCCCAGTGCTTCGCCTCTGGCCTAAATTTTATATTCAATTCAATACACTGACTCTTTCTGGTTTGCTACGATGATTCAAAATTATTTATAGCCGTCATTCTCCTCGAACGAATTTTTGGGATGTGTTTGACAGTCCTATGTCTTGCCCCGGTTATGCCCACTCCCCACCACAGTCAGGTTACAACCAGGGAGTTAATTCACTGTTGAAGTCAAAAGGTGAGCTATAATTATTTCAGGAAATGAACCCAATCAATTTCCACCTGGTGAGGCAAGGTAAAAATTCTGTAAGCCCTTTGTGCCGTAGGTATATATATATATATATATATATATATATATATATATATATTATATATATATATTATATATAGCACACTACACATACATATATATACACATATATGTGTATAGGTATATATATGTATGTATGTATGTATAAACAAATAAACAACCAATTTTTTTTTTATACAATAATTACAAACACACGCATTATATATATGTATATATATATATATATATATATATATATAATATATATATATATATATATAAATTTGGGAAGTATTATTCATGTGTGGGTGCGTTTCCATACCCATATGTATTTTTTAAAAAAAGCTTGTTATATATGTATTTTTAATGACCACCCAGGACTCTCTCAGGCAGGACACTTGAAGTGCAGAATTAGGAAGTCGGTGTAGCCCACAAGAGACCAAATTGGTCTTTAAATTAGTCAGGAACTTGAAGGCCAAAGTGTAAAGAGATTTACGGGCATAAAGGGAAGCTGAAAACGGACCTACATTGGAACAAAATAATTGAAATATTAAAGGATTAGGAAAACTCTAAAACTGACACAATGAAATGGTGTAACAGATTTTATTATTGTGCCACAGATTCTTCGGTTACATTATAATATTGATATACTCTTTTATTGTGAACGGAGGGGGAGAGGGGATTATGAATGAAGTCACCACAATGACCTAAAGATATATTTGATCAAGAATGATATGTTAAAACAAAATTCCCCCTTTATTAAAAAAACACACTAACGTACTTTATGATATATCTCTTATTGCGACTACTGTACGGTTTCAAAGGGGGTTGGGGGGGATACCCTAAAGCGAGTTAGTCCCCTCATTTGTCCAATAATTTCTTCTCTCTCTCTCTCTCTCTCTCTCTCTCTCTCCAACGTGCATGGTACTGTCACTAACTACAAATTGATAATTGAGCTCGGAGAGATTTTGCCCCTCGTAATGTGGGAATTATAAAGTAATTAAATGATGATGCTGTTCTTCTGATTCAAAACCATCAATAACATGTTTTGTCTAAGTGGTTTATGACCAGTGTGGGCTACCTAATTACGTATATATCGTCGAAAGTAAGGTAAAATAATCTAATAATCTGTGTTGATAAAATCGGTGGTGTACGGGTACACATACACACACACACACACACACAAATATATATATAATAATGTGTGTGTGTGTGTATGTGTGTGTACCCCACAGGTTTCATCATGAATTGAATTACTAAATGGTAATAAAACTTTATTACTTATCACATCTTGTTATCGTTCATATAAGAAATGAACTCAAACTCTTCGTAAAATAAAAGAGGTAGCCATGTTTATCAACCTAGTGCTATGTTTTTATTTCTAGGTTAATGATTAAGATGGGTAAATGGAAAGTTATAAGGCCGCAGAAAAATGCATGACTCATTGTATCAGTGATTAGTGTTTTGAACTGATAGCTGCCAGGAATAAAAAGGCTTAAGTGTTGGTGTGTGAAGTGGTTATAAAGCTGAAGAATGTAATGTTGAAGTTGGTATGAGGCGGAAACGAATTTCGTAACTTGTTGAACCATGGTTGATATTGTCGTCATGAAAAGTGTGTACGTGTGTGGCTTATTGATTGACTAATGCGCCTCAGTGGCGTGGTCGGTATGGTGTTGGCGTACAACCTAGTTGACCGCGAGTTCGATTCTCGGGCATTCCATTGAGGAGTGAGAGATGTGTATTTCTGGCGATAGAAGTTCACTCTCGACGTGATTCGGAAGGTCCCGTTGCTGAATAACCACTGGTTCCATGCAACGTGAAAATACCATACAAACAAACAATATAACAAATATTGATTGACTATTTCATCCAAGTGGCCCAAGAATTCTGCTTTGTGAAGTAGTTACAAAGCAGTGGAAGGTTTTCTACATTTTGTTTTGGAACTTGGTCTTTGCTTCACCATTCACTACTGTGCCTAGTCTCCGTGGCTATACGCTCATACAAGAGAACCTTCCTTTTAATGAAAAAACAAATCTATGATGTCATCTGAGAAAATTCAGACAGAAATATTTGATATTGTTGGAATGTGTTCGATTGATCTTCGTTTCTTTTGGTTGCTAGAAGTTGTGATTTCCAATTTAATCAAAATATGAATTTACTTGCCTTCGTGCCTGTGTTTCCATGGCATTTTAATTCTATTAAGGTATGCATGAGAAATTCTCGCGCAAAAATTCAGGAACATGTCAGCTCTTTTGATGGCCTAAACTATTTAATAATTATGTTACGTCAACTCAAAGTTTATTAAATTGATTCCAATTAGTATTAAATTAAAAGTGCCCTGAAGCCGTTCTCGGAAAATATTTTCCACTTAATTGTATTTTCGCAGACTAGGCATGTTTTTGATGTCATTATCTTCATCAGGAAGTCTGCCAACCTTTAAAATTGGATTATGTTAACAGGTTCATGTGGAGTCGAAAAGACCGAGAGATAACCTCGACGTTATCAAGTGCGATATTATTGGCATATGTAAATGAGGCATCAGTTGATAGTGTTACCTTTGGACGTTGCTGCGATGGCACTAAGTTACTCGAACCGGTTTGAGAGTCTAATGCCTTTTACTTAGCTTGCCTGCGCCTCACAACAGTCAGGTTAC
This sequence comes from Macrobrachium nipponense, assembly GCF_015104395.2. Classification (NCBI taxonomy): domain Eukaryota; kingdom Metazoa; phylum Arthropoda; class Malacostraca; order Decapoda; family Palaemonidae; genus Macrobrachium; species Macrobrachium nipponense. The sequence goes on along the minus strand of NC_087218.1, from coordinate 67,368,763 downwards.
CACCAAGCAGATAATTCACTGTTTAGTCAAACGGGACGCAATGGATATTTCAGGAAAAGGATCTCAGTAATTTCCTTGCTGGTGAGGCCAGTTCAGAAACCTTTGAACCACAAGGATATTTTATATATATATATATATATATATATATATATATATATATATATATATATATATATATAATATATATGTGTGTGTGTGTGTTGTGTGTGTGTATGTATGTGTGTGTGTGTAGTGTGTATGTAGTATATATATATATATATATATATATATAGTATATATATATATATATATATTTATTTATTTAGATACACATACATATGTAGCTGGCTTAGTGCCAGCACTGGCTCTTGCTCATAGAGCATCCTGTAATACCCGCAGTGTTGATTGGTAACCTCGTAATTCGTGGCTGATTATGAGTTCTTGTCTCAACCACCTCAACAAATTTCGTTTAATGCCTAGTTCACTGTACCTGAGGTGACGAAGAACTTATCAGTTTTAATTCCCCATATATTTATTTTGAAAGACCAGCCAGGACTCTCTTCAAGGGCAGAGCACTTCGAAGTCAGACCGTTCGTGGAAATAGGAAGTCGGTGTGACCCACAAGGACCAGATTGGTTGCAAATTGGTCAGGAAACTTGAAGTGCAAACCGCAAAGAGATTTGGTGGCGAATTGAAAAAAAAAAAAAAAAAAAAAAAAAAAAAAGGAGTCGATTCGGAAAATAATTGAAAAGTTAAAGGATTTGGGCACCTGTCAAACGAACAAGGAAGTAATGTAACGGGTTTGATTATTATGACACAATTTCTCTGGTTACCAAAAAAAAAAAAAAAAAAAAAAAAAAAAAATTAATTGAGCTAGGGAAATAAATGAAAACCGTCACGCTGATTTATAGATGTATAATTTTTAACAGATAATTGGTTCGTTGCACGCTCACAAAAAAAAAGTCATAATAATAATGATAAATAAAATTTCTTATTTCGATATATTTCTAATTACGACTGCGGTACAGTTTTATGGAGGAATTCACTAATTTGGAGCAAATTATTCCAGTCATTTATTCAGTAATTACTAGGAAAATCAGAGAAATTCTCTCTCTCTCTCTCTCTCTCTCTCTCTCTCCTCTCTCTCTCTCTCTCTCTCATGTACTATCACAACTGCAAATTATATGCACTACTTCTGATTAAAGTAATTATAAGGTCATTAGAAGCTCGAAGAGATTTTACACCTCGTAATGTGGGAATTATGAGTAATTATATGCTGATGTTGTTAGCAAATTTTGCATAAGTTATTTAAGACTTGTGCGTATTTCCTAATTCAGTATATCTTTTGGGAAATAAGATAAATTACGACTTTGTAATGTATTGTGGTAAAAGTTATGGAGGCTACTCACACACACACACACACACAAGTGTCATGTTTAAAAGGGTAAGTCACTACAATTTCATGGATTATTTTTTATAATAATGGAGGGTTCGCCTAGGTCATGAGGGTAGAGATTCATATTTCATGTCATTTCCCGCTTCTTCTGTAACCCTCGGTTTGTTTGTTCCTTTGTTCATCTTTTGCTATATGAAGGGAGTCTTTGGGAAACCTACTGAACATGTCTGTGTAAAACTCGAGTGTTATTTTGTGAATTATCAACGAGTTTTCCATAAACAACATTTTCAGTCGGATTACCAAGATTTTTTTTTTTCTCTCGTTTTCTTCCAAGGTTTATAAATCACTTCCTTCTTCTGTTGTAATTAACTGTTATAAACTGTCTTTCCTTTTGAAAATCAGCTCTGTCCCTCCTCTTGAGGTGAAGCTCTATCCAGCTTTATTTGTTTTTTTTTTTTCGAACTTGGGCTACAATAGAAAGTCGTGTGGTTAGACTATAAAAGGTAAACAAACTTATATGAATTTTGTTATCGATTCATCCTGAATGTGGTGCCAAAGTTCTCTGTTAAATAGATTTTTGGTCAGATACACAATGAGACTTAAAATCCACATTACTGCTTTATCTTGTAGCAGAATGCTTATGATAAACAACCTGGACCGGAGAACATGGCCTGGATAATGTATTAGATACTTCAAGGAGCAATTGAAGTCCGGATCACTTTTATTAAGCGTTGGGAGGCTTATCTCTCTCTCTCTCTCTCCTCTCTCTCTCTCTCTCTCTCTCTCTCTCTCGTGTGTGTGTATCCCTTCACGCTCGTTATAATATAATGAAGAAAATAAAGTCACACGAGCTTCTTAAGGCTTCTTAAACGGAGAGATCTTAATTTTATTTATTTTTCCTTATCCTGCTTCAACTCCTATAGAGAGAGAGAGAGAGAGAGAGAGAGAGAGAGAGAGAGAGAGAGAGAGAGAGAGAGAATATGAGTTTAGACCTGATGAATGCCCTCTTAGACGCGACAGGTGTAAGAACTTACTTTATTGCGAAGCTTAAGGACCCAGATAGCAGAAGAAAGGCTTGAGATTCGGACCTTTAATTCAATTTAGAATCACGCGAACCATGGTCAGTATGGCGGATGACGTCGAGATAGAATTTCTTCGTAATTGAAACGAGAGTATTTTTGTGATTCATTTCTAGCTTCCTGATGAGAACAACGCCTGTCCCGCCATTTGAAGTGAGGGGATATGACAGAACTTTCCCCAACTCAGATTTCTAAGTATAGAAATTGTGGTAAAAAAAATTATTCCCTTTTCTCAAGGGATTCTTTTAAAATTTTCCCCTCAACCGTCTCACTCACCCCCACATCCTCCAACCCATTTTTCATGGGAGAAGGTTAGTTTGCATTACTACTACTGCTCTCTACTTTCACTCAAACGAAAGATTAACATAGGTACAAGTTCCTCTTCCTACTTTCCCAGCTTTTCAAAGAACTGCTGGTACAGTTAGGTCTCCACACCGCGCCCCTTTTCCCCCCTTTTCTTCAAAGGGATTCGATGTGTCCATCCTCGATTTTTTCCCCCGTTTGTGGAATGGTCTGAAACGCCATTGATGTTAGCCGACTTTTCATAACCTCACTTGGTTTGAGGGCCCCTTAGGCGACGTCCTCTCAGTCGAGCTTTGTGGCAGTGATGCCGTTTCTTCTTCACAACATTGGCTTTTAGCAGTGTTACCATATGCAGTTCATCTGAATTTTTTACTTTATTTGTGATTTGATGGTTAGAATGTGTATTTTCCGATGTAGAATTATTTTCCGTTATATTAGAATACTACACGTCACTAGCTTAATATAAAGTATTTTTGACGAAGAAAAATAAAGGATTTAAATGAAATTCATTTGTTTAAATAAGCAAGATATGTTTTATAGCTTTATTTTCTGAATAAAGCATAAAAAGGCAAAGTGAAGAATTTTTTTTCTTCAGTGCCGTGGCTTGTGGTCGGAAAAGCCACGGAGGGTTGCCAGATGTCACCAGAAAGCCACACTAATACACAAAATTCCTCAAAACGGCAACCCTGCCGTGTGGACGGGGTTTTAGGACCGTCTCCAGTGTCCATAGGACACGTAGACCTCTCTATAAGACCTGGGCGATTTCACCACATGATGTCATTTGACGTCCACAAAAGGATTCTTCATCTCTTCTTTAGAGGCGTTTTGGGTTCTACGATTTCGGAGGATTTTTTCCCCTCTGTGAGTAAAGTTCTATTTCTTTGTTTATTGACGATTTTATAGTGTTTATAGAAGCATCTTGTATAGTTAGAATTATTTCTCCGTCCGTCAGTGTCCAGATGGTTGCGGTTAAACGAAACATTTTTATTAAGAAATTCACAGAATACCCTTTTATGCATTACGGGTATACTCTTCCGTCTCTTTCTTCTCTTACTTTAGGCGTTTATCTCAACAGTTGTGAAATTTCTGACGCAAACCTCATGCAAAGACTTCTTTTTTCCAAACGTATCATAAGTTGACGCAAAAGCGGCTAACCTCGCGGCCCCCCCCCCCCCCCCCCCCCCCCCCCCCCCACCACCACAGAAAAAAAAAAATCTAAAACATCCCGTATTTTATTATATAATTTTTATGCTATAAGAGCGATATAATAACTTGTGTAACTACAGTAAAGATTTAAAGTATCATTATTTCATCATTTCTCATAACCCTCACACTCAATGAAACCATGGCCATTCTGAGCGCCTTTTCAACCGGTTCCATCTCAAACAGAGCCTTAAATTTACTTCAAGTTCCTGCAACACCTCTGTGTGCTGAAGCACACCATTAAGATACTGAAGGTTTTGTTGTATATTATTGTCTCTAAATGAGTATTAATGAAGATTTCTACCTCCTCGGCGGCCGCGAGTTCGATTCTCGAGCATTCCAATGAGGCGTCAGAGATGTGTATTTCTGGTGACAGAAGTTCACTCTCGACGTGGTTCGGAAGTCTCGTAAAGCCGTTGGTCCCGATGCTGAATAACCAACCACTGGTTCCATGCAACGTAAAAACACCATACATATAATAAAGATTTCTATGAATATCACTGCGATATCATATCTCTTTCCATCAGAATGGGAAAAAGTGTGTGGGACTGAGGTACACCAAAGCAATGCGCATAAGTAAAAGACACTTGATATGAAATGGCGTACAGGAATCCAGTATATATGGTTGAGTCAGGGTGGTCTCAATAAGAAGCATTATCAGGGATGCGCGATGCTTTCTTTTTTCAGCTGAATTATGATGTTTCAAGGTTTTCTTCTCGTACTATAGGGGTAAGTAAGAAGTATATATATATATATATATATATATATATATATATATATATATATATATATATATATATATATATACATACACGAAAATGCGCAGGAAAACACATATGTATGTATGTATGTAAAATATGAATTTAACAACCTCATTTCAATACGTTTTCTGAACAGTTGAACAGACCTGAGCTTCAGTCTAAAGGGACAAGCAAGATTTATTGGTTATATATATTTACACACAAATATATATATATATGTGTGTTTGTACATATACATGTATATATTTATATATATATATATATATAATATATATATATATATATATATATATTATATATACATACTATACATATATATTATAATATATATTATATATATAATATTTCGTTACTCTATCAGAACATAAAAGGTAAAAAAACTTATTCTCGTGGTCAATTATTACTCGAAACTTCTCGATAAATCCAATCCCGTTTATGATAATGATATTAAATAAAAACTGAGAGTATTTGAAGAACGATAATAATGAGGTCGTGAATCTCTGAACATCTCTCTCTTCTTGTTCTTCTTCTTTATCCTTTAAAGGCTTTACTATGTCATCGACTCTATATATTGCTCCTTCGACGTAATCAAGTCCTCCTCTTCGTCCTTCTTCGCTACCATTCCTCTTTATGTCTGCTCTTTCCTCACCCCCATTTCTTCCTTCGTTTTCCTATAATTTCTGTTTCTTTCCATCCTCCCTTCCTCTTCATCTTCTTCTCTCTCCCTCCTCCCCCCTCCCCTTCTCTTCCATTTCCTTCTCAGAAATTCTGGTCATTGATGAAATTCATAATATTTTCCTCCTCGCAAATTCCCGCCGATTATCGGTTTAATTAAGAGGATTCGCGCTCTAAAAACATTCATTCTTCCCGCTGACTTTTATCCTGTTACCGAGGGGCTCCGCAATAAAGTACATCTTTATTGGGAATCATCAGACGCGATGTTTTCATGGGAATCTCTCCTTAATATATGACTTCAGGGGAATTTAAATTATTTTTTGCGATCTGAATGGAGTAAATCTTTACTTGAATTGAAATCTTTGTGGAGAATGAAAATCGACCGTCTGGTGGACAAGTAAACTTTGTTTTAATAAAAGATTGAAATCAATTCGTATGATTGGTTAATAATATTGAAGATGATAACGTTTTTAAAAACATATCTTAATTATTTCCATTCTTCTTTTATCCAGATTTCGTTATCTTGCTAGACTTTACGATGTCAGTGGTCAAGTATGCCAGGACATTTAAACTGGTGTTGTGAAATTAAACATTTACGATTTAACGTGTTACCTTTTTTTTCAAGATGAGGAACACAAGTCAAACGTAGACGATCACAATTTTTATACGAATAATACTGCAACGTAAAAGAGCTTTGAAACTTTATTTAATGTTTAGAATACATAAAACTCTTATTTAATTAGTATATCTCCGTGGAGAATTAATTCCTTACCCTGCTGAATTCATTGAACACGTGGATTCCGGATCATATGGAGGAAAGGAAAGCATCAAATGGTCCAGAATCACGTTTACAAATTGAACTCGTGAATTCGGAAAAATTTGACTTTAATTTGGTTTACATTGGTCAAAGAATTTTCGTAATTTCAGGCGACTGTATTTGCGAAAGGAGATGTAACCCTTCAAGATCATTTGTACATTGGCATTTCTTTATCTGTACAAAATTAGACTTAATCGTTGTGATTTAATTTACTTATATTTTTTCACTTCCACTGTGAATCTCTACCGTGAAGGGAACAGGGCCGCTATGAATTATACTTCAAGTAGCTGAAAATTGATCTCGTCATTACCAAAGCAATCATATGTGCTAACGGGGTAATAAAGTGCCGTCACGTAACGGTTTTTGTTAGGTTTTCAAAAATCTCTTTTACATTTTTTTTTTTAGATTGAAATAAAAAAAGGTTTGATTCCAAATAAGAAAAGGTTTGATCCTACCCCAAGCTTGCTCGGGACACGTGCAAGATTTTACCCTCACGCATAAGTTGTGAACATTATGTTCCTAACTCTTAACGCAAATTGAAATTTGTACTGTTTAACAGGTATACTATTTATTTTTTTACATTTGCATTCTGATAAATAAATCATAAATATCTTTTCGTAAAATACCCGTATGTTAAACTCAAAGTGAAACATATTTTCAGACATTAATATCTTTTCATAAAATACCCGTATGTTAAACTCAAAGTGAAACATATTTTCAGACATTTTTAGGTTCTTCCGAAGACCTTTCCTATCCCCAACAAGAACAAGAACAACAGCAACAGAGTAGTTTGTAGGCTTACTCCCCGAATAAGCGAAAGTGTGCGACGTGGGGCAAAAATAATAGGCCAAGACAAAGTTAATCCACACTACAATGTATCCACGCTTATCCGACTTGTAATCAGTGATGCCGTTTTTTCTTCACAACATTGGCTTTTCAGCAGTTGTTACCAATAGGTCAGTTTAATCTTTTTTTTTACACTTTATTTATGATTTAAAGGTTAGAATGCGTATTTCCCGATGTATAATTATTTCCCGTGATGTTAGAAAACTACACGTCACTAGCTCAATATAAAGTATTTTTGACGAAGAAAAATAAAGGATTTCAATAAATTTCATTTGTATGAATAAGCAGGATATGTTTTATACCTTTATTTTCATAATAAAACATAAAAAGGCAAAGTGAAGAATTTTTTTCTTCAGTGCCGTGGCCTGTGGTCGGAAAAGCCACGGAGGGTTGCCATATATTCACCAGAAAGCCACACTAATAGACGAAATTCCTCAAAACGGCAACCATGCTTGTAATGCAGGAAACTCCCGTGCGTGGTTTGTTGTATATATCCTGCGTTTGTATCTACTTGTTGTCAATACCATACCTAACGGGTTTCAGTGACTACCATGCGCATGCGTTACTTTAATTATCGCATATTTTAGTTGTTGTTTTGTCGAGGTCGTAAACCATCGTTATGATGCATGCATGCTATAGTAAATTCACATCAGTCGTGCATTTGATGTCTAGGCCAGTCCCTTACGACGCTCCTGCTTGGCTGTTGATAAGCCAATCACGTGGCTGGAAACTCTCAGTTTCTCTCGAGAGTTCACATGGGTAGGATCTATGTTCCACTTCTTCTGGGGTATACGTCTTTCAGGAGAGGTGGAGCATAGATCCTACTTATGTGAACTCTCGAGAGAGACTGAGAGTTTCCAGCCCTGTGATTTGATAATCAACAGCCAATGAGGAGCGTCGTAAGGGACTGGCCTAGATATCAAATACATGGTTGATGTGAATCTACTATAACTACACTGATTGCCGCTCGTGCTTGTGGAAGCGATTGCGTTCCTGCAAGTTGAGATGGATATTGTTTATATGTATTGTAGTGGTCATCACATTTACATGTTACATTGACATATGTGCCGTAGGGTTCTACGATTGCCTGCTGTCGCGCTGCTGTGCTCAAAGTTAATGCTGCGTGAGTACCGTACACTAATCCTAAAGTGGTTTATCTTAAATGGATAATGTCTCCTCATCGTACATTCGTTGTGCATAGATCTTCTCACATGTCTTGCAGTTATCAACATAAATGCAAAATGTATTCGTCTTGCCTGAGGTATGTCACGTGTGTGTTGCAGTGAATACCTCCCATTCAGCTACCACATAACCCGATTTTTCTCTGCAAAAAATGGAATAAAAATGCTATATCGATATACTAACACTTGGCAACTGTCGACATAATGCAGAGCACAAGTCTGCCATTAATTTTGTTCTTGGCAGTGGTAGAGAAAAAGTGAAGTAGACAAGTCTGCTATTAATGCTTGAGAAAGCAGTGCTGTTTCTCCTTTTTGTTGTATAGCAGAAACTGCTTCCACATGTCTGGGAAAGTGACCTCGAAATCGATACTGAGATACAGTCATCAGATTTATCCCTGTTTTTTCTGATAACCGCAATTAATTTAATGAGTATTATTTGTTCTGAACAATGGATGAATTGTGAATTTCTCTTTCCTTTGGCGTGCAGCCTATGTTACGGTCATAAACTATGTCACTTGAGAGCTATGATTATCCAAGTTTCAGCGCTTTATCTGAATTTGCCTCCTTTTTAATTTTTTTTTTTTATGTTCGCTTTGAAGAAGAGAAGATAATGACATCATATTTGTTTTTGGATCTCATTCAGTCATCTTTCTATCGGGAGTGGCGCCGTTCAAGAGGATTATTTAGCGTAGGGACAAATTCTTTCACCCCAAAAAAAGAAAAAGAAAAAATTCTCGACAAACCTTAGAGAGTCGGGTGCGAGAGGCACTGGGTCAGAGGAAGATTTGCAATTTCAGTTCAAGGTTATTTTGGGAGTCAGTTTTTTCCGACCTGCAATCGCATTGACGTCCTGAAAATATCGATGCAAATCGTGTTTCTCCCAGTCTACGTAATCGTCGTGTTGGCGATGTTTAATTAATTTGTGTGTGTGTATGTGTTTTTTTTTCTTGGCACCATATTTGGCGTAGTTTCATAACTCCCCATAATGAATGAAAGTCCAGTGGTATCTCGTCTTCTTGTTACCGTCTGCGTCCTTTGCCAGTTGGCTAAGATTTTACAAGCCCCCAATAATGAATGAATGAATGAAGCCTTGAGCCATAACTATTTGATATAAAGAGTTGCTTTCTTACTGAAATGGCTCTCAGATCCAATCCTTCTTTATCCGAGTGAGGGCCAAAGATACACAGAAAAACTCTTAACTGCGGTTGAGCCCACTTGGCGAGTTTTGTTGACTTATGGCAGAATTTATTTGTTAGGAGAGTTTAATCATAACGTGTTGCAATACATCATCGCAAATATGTCTCATTATTGATTCTTACATTAAGGTAACAAGAGAGGCTCTGATGTTCAAATTATCGTCCCAGATGCTTCCTAGATGCTATTTTGAGCAAGTTCCATTATTCTCTCTCTCTCTCTCTCTCTCTCTCTCTCTCTCTCTCTCTCTCTCTCTCTCTCTCTCTCTCTCTCTCTGTTAATGCTGGCAATCATATTCTGAATTTTATCTAAACAGTCTCTACATTTCTAAGATTCTCTCTCTCTCTCTCTCTCTCTCTCTCTCTCTCAACTTCTTTACGACTGAGGTTTCTTACAGTAAGTTAAGAGCAAAACTACGTAAAATGGCATAGATTTCGACAGCGTCAGGTCTTGACTAAAATTAGTCATAAAGTTTTCACCATTTTTCGAAAGAACCAGTTGTCCGCCAGAGTAAGAAGTAAATATTGGTTTTGGAAGGGAAGCGAAGAGAGGGGAAATGGAAAAACAGTGAAAAGGAAAACCAAGAGAATTGCATCTATATAATATATATTTTCTTCATGTTCAAATCTTTAGTCCTGAAGCTTTATATATATATATATATATATATATATATATATATATATATATATATATATATATATATATATATATACTGTGATGTGTTTTATGTGTATGTATGGTCACCCTCATAAGGGCGGTTTCCTTCTGAGAGGAAACCGTACACACACACGCACACACACACACACATGCATATATACCAGCCATAAGATTCTCACACGTCTTTGATCTTAGCGTTGTTAGCCCAAACCCCAAGCCATCTTCCACCGATATCTGTAACCTACCACAGTTCACTAACTACGAGGTACTCGGTTGAATTGCTTAGGTCAACGGGTGCGGTGAGAATTTTTCAAGGAAATGGGTCTTAGTAGCTCTATCCTTACCGGAATTGATCTACCGAAATTGACTTCGAGGCTCTTGTTGGTGAGGCTATGACGGTAAACATATACGATATATATATATATATATATATATATATATATATATATATATATATATATATATATATATATATATATAATTCATAAAAGGTCAGACCAGGAATACGATGAGATGATGGAATTTTTCAACAGTTTTTCGAAATCGTAAAACGTCTGAATAAACTGTTAAAAATAATCATCTCGCGTGTGAATGGGTGTGTGTTCGTCTTAGTCTTTGTCTTTGTGTATGTATAATTGGAGTGTTAATGGAAGACAAGGTGGAAATGTATGAAAGATTTGTTAAGCCAGTTCTCCTTTATGGATGTCAATTGTGGATATGAAATTGTTGAATAGTTTAAATAGTATTTGTGGTATAAAAAGGCTGGAAGGCTTAGAAATATGGAGATACATCGAAGGTCCCATAGATAGAGTCGGTGAGGAGGAGTTTGTATGGTGTTTATAAGTTGCATGGAACCAGTGGTTATTCAGCAACGGGACCAACGGCTTCGCGTGACTTCCGAACCACGTCGAGAGCGAACTTCTATCACCAGAAATACACATCTCTCACACTTCAGTGGAATGCCCGAGAATCGAACTCGTGTCCAAAGAGGTGGCACACCTACACCATACCGACCACGCCACTGACGTGCTTGGGTGAGGAGATGGACCCAGAGTCTTCTGAGATGGTTCGGTCATTTAGAGAGGAAGGGGGATGTGATGTTGGTGAAAAGAATATAATTCTGAAGTTGAGTAGAATGAAGAGAGAACGACCTATCAAGGGATGGAGCTATCAGTGGTGTGGTCGGTGTGGTGTTGGCGTACCACCTCGTTGGCCGCGAGTTCGATTCTCGGCCATTCCATTGAGGAGTGAGAGATGTGTATTTCTGGTGATAGAAGTTCATTCTCGGCGTGGTTCGGAAGACACACGTAAAGCCGTTGGTCCCGTTGCTGAATAATCACTGATTCCATGCAACGTAAAAACACCATACAAACAAACAAACAAACACGGATGCAGTGTGACGGGTATTGGAAACGAGAAGCCTCACCATCCAGAGGGTAAGAGAGAGAGTACAAGATGAAGTTAAATGTAAGGAGTGGGGTTCAGTTTCCTGCTGGTGAGCGTCTGTGTGAAACTGTTATTGTTGTGGAAGTTTTCTGCAGCGGGAGTTCATCCACTCCCCAGTCGCTGAAGTGGGAATGTAGAAGTATTTGGTGACTTTTCTCCACTAGGAAATTCCCACCCTTACAAGAAAAAAAAAGAAAGAGAAAGAGAAAAAAACAAATATATATATATATATATATATAATATATATATATATATATATATATATATATATATATAATGTATTTGTACACATAAGATGGTAGTTCTGCAGTTAATGAATTTGCTCTTGAAAGCCCTGACCATCACATTTCTAGAAATGCGTAAGCGAACTCAAGGGGTTGTTTCATGGACTGAATACCACAAATACCTCATCTTTAAAGTTGAATACCTGGTTCCGCCGTGGGTGGGTCTTGAATGACTTGCCATTGGGCGAGTGAATGAAAGAAATGCTGATTTGGAAGTAGACCTCAAAAGGATTCCTAAAAAAAACTATTGTTTTCAGTTACATGAATTCATATCCGTGCTTAGGACACGTTGACTTAGTCATATGTTAAATTTATTTGATTGGAGAGACCTGTTAGTCCTTAATTTTGAGAAGAAGGACGGGAAAGAAAGGAAATGTTGATAGATAATTATATAATTAGAGTAAGAGAGAGAGCAAAAAAACAGGAAACAATTATATCTGCTTTCCTAGTGATAATATGCCTGATGATGGATATCCACCTGTGGTGTGTGCGCATGGTAACACTGCATCCCGGGCTTTAAATAGTTACGCTGTGTAAGTTTTAGGTAAATAAAAGGATATCTGGGTATACATTTGCAACTGAAAAGTGTTTTAATAATTTACTATATGCGAATTACACCGTTAATATTCGAGATAGGATATTAATTAAAGGCCGGGACGCAGTGTTACCATGCGCAAACACCACAGGTGGATATCCATCATCAGGCATATTATCACTAGGAAATCAGATATAATTGTTTCCTGTTTTTTTTTGTTCTCTCTCTTACTCTAATTATATAATTATCTATCAACATTTCCTTTCTTTCCCATCCGTGTCATGTGTATGGTCTGTTAGATATTCTAAAAATATATCTTTCATTAAGACCTCATTTCCTGGAGCTTATTTGAATCATTCAATTGCTGCCTCTTTTTGTCACTTCAAGTTTTGTTTTAATGTGTACTTATATATGTCTGTTTAGATTTTTCATTCAACCTATTTTGTTTTTTCTTTCTTTTTAAATGAATGGCCCAAGTGGCCGGTTCTACAGGTAGAGTTCTCCCTTGGGTTGCAAATAGTATTTCTTTACTTACGCCTTGTTTCGGATTCCAAGGTTTTCAGCGGAATACTTGCGGCCCCCCCCCCCCTCCCAGAAAGTAGGTAGTCAATAAGTTAAAGAGTTTATCGCTTTGCTGGGTTTTGCTGCATCAGCAATGGTTACTGAAATGATTGGTGTTTGTGGCGCACCAACTCTATCTATGTAGTTCAAGCTCCAGTCTTTCATTCGTTGTCGATTCGTTTTTGGTTGGTTACGTCGGCTGTGGGTTAGGTAAGGCCATCAGGTTTTGCGTCCCGTCAGCCTCTTAACTTGATAATGATAACAGGATCAGGTGTTATGGCGCCAGAGCCTTTGTTCGAGTCAACGTGATTGTCGATCGTTACAGTGGCACACTCTAGGAGGCCGTATTGGCGCTCTGAATTCATGGTGCGCTTAATCCATGTTGGTACGTCGATTGTTTTAGGCCTTTGGAACAGGCTGACTGTGATTTTCAATGGTCTTACCTATTTCACAACAACGCTTTCACATTCAGTGGCTCACTTTAAAATTCAGTGATTGAGTATGACCCATGGAGAGTAATCTGGAGTCACAACATTCATCGAATTTTAATGAAATTTTCCATTTTTATATTAATATATTTTTTTCTCAATATAGCATTCATACGTGATGATATCATAGCGATTTTATATTTGCTCTCAGTATCAGTCACACTGTTACCTGTTATCTTCGCTGAACCAACACTGACTGTATTTGATTTCAGTACCCGTTTGCTGGACGGAAATTGGCTTGGACATTGATTGGTTCGTACTGCAGATCTGGCTGTTCTTGTCTGATTGCCCGTCGAGCTACTCACTCACTCTGTTGACTTTTCGAGCCTTATTGTAACCCATAACAACAATTTTCAGTCATGGTCACGGAAGGTCATGTGCTAACGAGTTTTGGACATCGGTCAAGATCAACCATTCAAGCTCTAACCAAAGGATTTGACATCGACGACGCGCAAAACATTTCGATATCTTTTCACGCTTTTGCGTAAAAAAAAAAAAAAAAAAAATCGGAATCAATTCCATTTGGCTCTAATGTGTACTGAATATTTCAAATATGGAAATGGAGTGCTTTGCGTCGAGAAAAAATGAAATTAGATAAAAAGTTTTAACTGCATTCTGGCGATGCCGACTAAAATGCGATCGGTAAACTTGTTCATCTGTAGTTAAAAAGAATTGTTTTGCATTTGAATCAAAATAAACGAATTATTTCCGGTTTACGGTGGATAAAAGCATTGCTGGATGTGATGGCGTGTCAGGGATTTACAGCACGAAAAATTGATAAGACGTTATTGCAAATAAAAAAAAAAACTTTCTGTACAGTTCGGTAATAAAAAATCATTCGAAATAGAATTGGATGCAAACTGACCAGTGATTGTATGAAAGATCAAAATATATTAAGAACATGCCAAAACAACCTTTTGATATACATTGCAATAATGTTGATTTGACATTAAATTTGAATTCCATCTAATGTCAAAACATTATGGGTGCATTCAGCTATTATGTGAATAATTATGTGAATAATGTGGAACTGCATTATGAAGACTCGAGAATTTCTGAGACTTGACAGTCCAAACTCCCTGCCTCTCTCTCTCTCTCTCTCTCTCTCTCTCTCTCTCTCTCTCTCTCTCTCTCTCTCTTAGTGCTCTGCCTTCATGTCTTCCGAAAGAATAAGGATGATCTTTTTCTCTCACATATCTCAAAAACTGGAACTGACGAAACCAGGACGCTTCTATACAAGACCGATGGAAGGAAAATAAGGCTGACCGATAATTTCAAAAACAGAAAACGAATGAATAATCAAAACTTGAGGGATCAAGTTTGGATTGGACGGAGGTGAAGGGAAATGAACAAACTTTCTTCCCTCAGCAAAATTCATTCAGGAGGAAAGGCATTGCAACTTGTAGGGAGTAAATAGAGAAACTGTGTATAAATTTTGTTGAATAAAGACATAAACATAAATTTGGAATGTGCCTTGGCAAAAGCCAAATTTACATGGAGGGACTAGTTAAGCCTTTGGGCAAATGTGCTACTTGGTTTTTGAAAATTGAAAAGAATGAATAAGTAGAACCTGTGTTCCTGAGGAGTTGAAATAATATTGAATTTCAGGAAGAACAATGAAAAAGGCGGAAGTTATGACTGACAGAAAGTAATAAAAATTATGCATAATCTGGACTGTTCATCTTTCGTAAAATAGAGACAACACATTACGCAGCTGTAGACATTTCATATTTCATATTCTGAGAGGTACTTTCTTCTCTCTTGAAAGGAGTGTCATTAGATTATAAACTATGTTTTGCTTGTTGTGATAAACAACGCATCAAGACTATGTCACACTTTGCCACTGGCAGTTTCCAAAATACATTTTGTAGTCATGAGCTACTTGATATGCATAACTTATCATGAGCCAGTCCCTGACCAAGGTAAAAAAGTGATATTGAAGGTCATTCGAGATTCATGGAAACGGTTGTGGGAGATGCTGAAATTAAAGGTTTGTTTTATCTTTAAATGATGCCAGATAAAGTAAACTAAATTGAATTTCAGAACCTCCCATAACCGTTTCCTTGAATCTAGGATTATCTTCAATGTATATATATATAGTATGTATATATATATACGTATGTATATATATATATAGGTATATATATATATATATATATATATTATATATATATATATATATATATATGCATGCTGTGGAACTGCGATGCCAATGATATAAGTGAAGCAAGATACGATAAAAAAAATTACAGAAGTTCCCTTGATTTCAAGAGGAGCAAGTGCCCTCCCCCTTGCCCCTACGTGTGGGAGCTCACGATCACTTATTTTGCATAATTCTCTCGGTCAATCCCTCTTATGCGAACCTTAAAAGGGATCGGAGTCCCTTCCTCTGGGACTGCT
>NC_087218.1:67310991-67352458 GCF_015104395.2 Macrobrachium nipponense | reverse complement strand
CATAAATGCAAAATGTATTCGTCTTTGCCTGAGGTATGTCACGTGTGTGTTGCAGTGAATACCTCCCATTCAGCTACCACATAACCCGATTTTTCTCTGCAAAAAATGGAATAAAAATGCTATATCGATATACTAACACTTGGCAACTGTAGACATAATGCAGAGCACAAGTCTGCCATTAATTTTGTTCTTGGCAGTGGTAAAGAAAAAGTGAAGTATACAAGTCTGCTATTAATGCTTGAGAAAGCAGTGCTGTTTCTCCTTTTTGTTGTATAGCAGCAATTGCTTCCACATGTCTGGGAAAGTGACCTCGAAATCGATACTGAGATACAGTCATCAGATTTATCCCTGTTTTTTCTGATAACCGCAATTAATATAATGAGTTTTATTTGTTCTGAACAATGGATGAATTGTGCGTTTCTCTTTCCTTTGGCGTGCAGCCTATGTTACGGCCATAAACTATGTCACTTGAGAGCTATGATTATCCAAGTTTCAGCGCTTTATCTGAATTAGCCTCCTTTTTAATCCTTTTTTTTTAATGTTCGCTTTGAAGAAGAGAAGATAATGACATCATATTTGTTTTTGGATCTCATTCAGTCATCTTTCCATCGGGAGTGGCGCCGTTCAAGAGGATTATTTAGCGTAGGGACAAATTCTTTCACCCCACAAAAAGAAAAAAAAATTCTCAACAAACCTTAGAGAGTCGGGTGTGAGAGGCAGTGGGTCAGAGTCCTCCAGTGTCTGGGAGTGAATATTGGTTAAATGTTGCCACCAAATTTAAGTCGCTGATCATGGCATGATGAAATTTTAAGCGGGGAAGATTTGCAATCTCAGTTCAAGGTTATTTTGGGAGTCATTTTTTTCCGACCTGCAATCGCATTGACGTCCTGAAAATATCGATGCAAATCGTGTTTCGCCCAGTCTACGTAATCGTCGTGTTGGCGATGTTTAATTAATTCATATGTGTGTGTGTGTGTATGTGTTTTTTTTTTCTTGGCACCATATTTGGCGTAATTTCATAGCTCCCCATAATGAATGAAAGTCCAGTGGTATCTCGTCTTCTTGTTACCGTCTGCGTCCTTGGCCAGTTGGCTAAGATTTTACTAGTCCCCAATAATGAATGAATGAATGAAGCCTTGAGCCATAACTATTTGATATAAAGAGTTGCTTTCTTACTGAAATGGCTCTCAGATCCAATCCTTCTTTATCCGAGTGCGGGGCAAAGATACACAGAAAAACTCTTAACTGCGGTTGAGCCCACTTGGCATATTTGTTGACTTATGGCAGAATTTATTTGTTAGGAGAGTTTAATCATAACGTGTTGCAATACATCATCGCAAATATGTCTCATTATTGATTCTTACATTAAGGTAACAAGAGAGCCTCTAATGTTCAAATTATCGTCCCAGATGCTTCCTAGGTGCTATTTTGAGCAAGTCCCATTATTCTCTCTCTCTCTCTCTCTCTCTCTCTCTCTCTCTCTCTCTCTCTGCTAATGCTGGCAATCATATTCTGAATTGTATCTAAACAGTCTCTACACTTCTAAGATTCTCTCTCTCTCTCTCTCTCTCTCTCTCTCTCTCTCTCTCCTCTCTCTTAACTTCTTTACGACTGAGGTTTCTTACAGTAAATTAAGAGCAAAACTACGTAAAATGGCATGGATTTCGACAGCGTCAGGTCTTGACTAAAATTAGTCATGAAGTTTTCACCATTTTTCGAAAGAACCAGTTGTCCGCCTGAGTAAGAAGTAAATATTGGTTTTGGTAGGGAAAGCGAAGAGAGGGGAAATGGAAAAACAGTGAAAAGGAAAACCAAGAGATTGCATCTATATAATATATATTTTCTTCATGTTCAATCTTTAGTCCTGAAGCTTTATATATATATATATATATATATATATAATATATATATATATATATATATATTTATATATATATATACATAATATATATATATATGATATATATATATATATATATATATATATATATATATATATATATATACACTGTGATGTGTTTTTGTGTGTATGTATGGTCCCCCCTCATAAGGGGCGGTTTTCCTTCTGAGAGGAAACCGTACAGACACACACACACACACACATGTATATATACCAAGCCATAAGATTCTCAACAAGTCTTTCATCTTAGCGTTTTTCGAGCCAAAACCCAAAGCCATCTTCCACCGATAACTGTAACCTACCACAGTTCACTAACTACGAGGTACTCGGTGAGTTGCTTAGGTCAACGGTGCGGTGAGAATTTTTTCAGGAAATGGGTCTTAGTAGCTCTATCCTTAACCGGCATTGATCTACTACCGAAATTGACCCTAGAGGCTCTTGTTGGTGAGGCTATGACGGTAAACATATACGATTATATATATATGATATGTATATATATATATATATATATATATATATATATATATATATCTATATATATATATATATATATATATATATATATATATATATATATATATATAATTCATAAAAGGTCAGACCAGGAATACGATGAGATGATGATTTTCAACAGTTTTCGAAAATCGTAAACGTCTGAATAAACTGTGGAAAATAATCATCTCGCTTGTGAGTGGGTGTGTGTGTGTGTGTGTGTGTTCGTCTTTGTCTTTGTCTTTGTGTATGTATAAGTGGAGTGTTAATGGATATCAACTGTGGATATGGTGAAATGTGTGAAAGATTTGTTAAGCCAGTTCTCCTTTATGGAATGTCATTGTGGATATGAAAATTGTTGAATAGTTTAAATAAAGTATATTTGTGGTATAAAAACAAAAAAGGCTGGAAGGCTTAGAAATGGAGAATACATCGAAGGTCCCATGGATAGAGTCGGTGAGGAGGAGTTTGTATGGTGTTTTTACGTTGCATGGAACCAGTGGTTATTCAGCAACGGGACGCATATTTCCCAAGTCTGGAAGAGTTTAGGGACTGGGAAAATTAGGACCAATCAAAGCGCGTGAGCTGATCCATGACGTCACAAGCCACGCTTCTAACACCATTTGGTCTCTAGCCATTCCATTCTGCCTCGCCACAATGCCGAAGAAAAACCTTCCCCATTCCACAATTTACGCGGCTTGTATGAAACCCTATTCATCTTTTAGTCAGATTATATCTAAACATAATGCAACACGAATTCAACAAACAATATATTCTTCAAATGAGATACACCGTGAAATATATTAAGCGTTATTTGCTTCTCCCTTTTGGTAATAGTGCTCAGAGCCTCTTAATTCCTGCTCACAAAGTCGATATTTACCGCATAAATAATATTTTCATCGCGAGTTACTAAAATATATGCATGAAAATGCGTGTTTAATGCCATTTAGAAAGAGTTGCGATAAACACATGGGATGAACTCAAACAATAAGCAAGATGATAAAATTGATGTTGTGGGTAAAAATTATGGTATATGACCTGTAATTAGCACTACAGACAGGAGGTCAAGAACTTCGTGGCACTTCGACTCCCATCAAGAATCTTGGACCTTGAAAGTGACGATTTTAAAACCATTGAGCATGGAACGTTTTTCAGGCGTTACTGCCTGTTGTTTCAGGCTATAAAAAGGCATTATGTACAGAACTAAAATAATAATTGCCTTATGCTGAAAAGACATGTGGAGGATACAGTTTTTATGACAAATTTATGCGGACGCCCCGTAGGGGGATAACGCTGTCAGTACACCTCATTAGGTGCAATGTAGGCATAACTTAAGGTTCTTGCAGCGTCCCCTTCGGTGCCTAGATGCAGCTACTTTCATTCATTTATTTTACTATTACCATACCGTTCATATTCTCTTTCTTATTGTCTACCCTCCCCTAACAATTGCTTGCTTCATAGTGCAACTGCTTTCAAACCTTTTACTGCCAATTTCCGTTTCAGCGCTGAATGGCCTTAGTTGCCCCAGTTCTTGGCATAATGCCAAAAATCTATATGTAAAAAAAAAAATTATGCATTTCATTTAAGGCATACATTTGGCCATTGAGTGTGAGCTTGGATGAAAATAGTAGTATACTCATATACTACCGTTATCCCTGGCTTTAATTAATAAATGTGAATATTTGCATAAATTTTCTGTTGAGAGTTGGATGAAAAGTGTCATCCATATCAATTTAAAGCATATCGCAGTTCTAATAAATTTACGCATCAATTCTGCTCTAGTTCAGCTTAGTAAAAAAGTCTACTGTAACTCTGTAATAGGTAGTATTCTGTACTCCTATAATTGCTAAAAGTATTACATACTAATGAAATACTCATAGTTGGTTCTTTGCACACAATGAATGACAAGTACGAAAGGTTTGCTAAGAATAATTACTTAATCAGTGTTTTCTTTGTACACAATTAATTTTAAGTAAAAATCACGTAAGGGCTTGCTAAAAATATTTAATACTGAATTATATTATCACTTTTTATTTGTTTGTACACAATGTATGAAAAGTAAAAATCAAAAGCAAAAAAAAATGTTCAATAAAAAACTTTTTATATATTTTGTACAATGAATGACAAGGACCAATCAGGTAAGGACAACCTGGAAGGTTTCATGAAAACGGAATCCACCTCAAAAAAGGTAATTTTTTACTAACAGCTTATCAAATACACATTAAAAACAACCAAGTATTCAGATTAGCTACTGACAGGATGAGTTTGTCACATAACTATATTTGGTTACAGTAAGCTAACCTATATCACCAAAACAACAATACTGTAGGTTTCTTAAGGTTTCCTTAAGGCACATTAGCTCTTGAAATAATTTAATGAATGAAGCTGATACTGTGTCCCTGTAAATAGTAGGGACTATATCAGTCTGATTCCTGTTCATGGCCTAGTATATTGCTTTTATACAATGCCCAGTAATGTGCATTACTACGAAATAGCATATGTCCATAGAAATCCGTAATGTAAGCCTACCATCCTCTCTATTTTCCCCAATAACAGGTTAGATACCATCATTTTTACCATCTTGTATATTGTTTGATTCATCCTATGAGTTATCGCAACTCTTTCATAAATGGCTTTAAACATGCATCACGTATATAAATTAGACAATTCGCAATGTGAAAATATTATTTACCAAGAGGAGGGAGAAGCAATAAACACATAATATATTTCATGGTGTATCTCATTTGAAGAATATGTTGTTGTTAAATTAGTGTTGCATTATGTTTAGCTATACCTGACTAAAATGTGTATGTCATACAAGCCGTAAACTGTGAAATTGAGAAGAAAGTTTTTTCTTCGGCATTGTGGCTGGCAGAAATAAGGCTAAGAGACCAAGTGGTAGCTAAAAGGCGTGGCTTGTGACGTCATGGAACAGCTCCACGTGCTTTGATTGGTCCTAATTTTCCCCATCCCTAAACTCTTCCAGACTTGGGAAATATGCCAACGGGACCAACGGCTTTACGTGTGACTTCCGAACCACGTCGAGAGTGAACTTCTATCACCAGAAATACTCATCTCTCACACTTCAGTAGAATGCCCGAGAATCGAACTCGTGGCCAAAGAGGTGGCACGCCAACACCAAAACCGGTCACGCCACTGAGGTGCTTGGGTGAGGACATGGACCCAGATTCTTCTGAGATGGTTCGGTCATTTAGAGAGGACGGGGGATGTGATGTTGGTGAAAAGAATATAATTCTGAAGTTGAGTAGAATGAAGAGAGAACGACCTATCAAGGGATGGAGCTGTGAGTGGTGTGGTCGGTGTGGTGTTGGCGTACCACCTCGTTGGCCGCGAGTTCTATTCTTGGCCATTCCATTGAGGAGTGAGAGATGTGTATTTCTGGTGATAGAAGTTCACTCTCGACGTGGTTCGGAAGTCATACGTATAGCCGTTGGTCCCGTTGCTGAATAATCACTGGTTCCATGCAACGTAAAAACACCATACAAACAAACAAACTAATGCAGTGTGACAGGTATTGGAAAAGAAAAGCCTCACCATCCAGAGGGTAAGAGAGTGAGTACAAGATGAAGTTGAATGTAAGGAGTTGGGTTCAGTTTCCTGCTGGTGAGCGTCTGTGTGAAACTGTTATTGTTGTGGAAGTTTTCTGCAGCGGGAGTTCATCCACTCCCCAGTCGCTGAAGTGGGAATGTAGAAGTATTTGGTGACTTTTCTCCACTAGGAAATTCCCACCCTTACAAGGAAAAAAAAGAAAGAGAGAGAGAGAAAAAACAAATATATATATACTTATATATATATATATATATATATATATATATATATATATATATTATATATATATATAATGTGTTTGACACAATAAGATGGTAGTTCTGTAGTTAAAATGAATTTGCTCTTGAAAGCCCTGACCATCATACATTTCTAGAAATGCGTAAAGCGAACTCAAGGGGTTGTCTCATGGACTGAATAACCACCCGAAATACCTTATCTTTTCAAAGTTGAATAACCTGGTTCCGCCGTGGGTGGGCGGTCTTGAATGACCTGCCCATTGGGCGAGTGAATGAAAGAAATGCTGATTTGGAAGTAGACCTCAAAAAGGATTCCTAAAGAAACTAATTGTTTATCAGTTACATGAATTTCATATCCGTGCTTAGGACAACGTTGACTTAGTCATGATTAAATGTATTTGATTGAGAGACCTGTTAGTCCTTCATTGTGAGAAGAAGGGACGGGAAGAAAGAAAGGAATGTTGATAGATGATTATATAATTAGAGTAAGAGAGAGAGCAAAAAAACAAAAAAAAAAAGGAAACAATTAATTTCTGTTTTCCTAGTGATATAATGCCTGATGATGGATATCCACCTGTGGTGTGTGCGCATGGGTAACACTGCATCCCGGGCTTAAATAGTTACGCTGTGTAAGTTTTTAGGTAAATAAAAGGATATCTGGGTGTACATTTGCAAACTGAAAAGTGTTTTCATTTTAATATTTACTGTATGCGAATTACACCGGTAATATTTGAAATATGGATATTATTTAAAGGCCGGGACGCAGTGTTACCATGCGCAAACACCACAGGCAGATGGGCAGATGGAAAAAAAAACAGAGTATAGGTCTTAGGTGTACAGATACGAATATGCACACTTAGTGCGTACATCCGTGTCATGTGTATGGTTTGTTAGATACTCTAAAAATATATCTTTCATTAAAGAAACCTCATTTCCGGCCTGGAGTTTATTTTGGTTGAATCATTCAATTGCTGCCATCTTTTTGTCACTTCAGGTTTTGATTTTTAATGTGTACTTAGGAATGTCTGTTTAGATTTTTCATTCAAACCTATTTGTTTTTTTTTTCTTTTTTTTCTCTCCTTCTCGCGTGTACAGTCTTATGCAGTCGCAGTCTTTTTCAAATGAATGGCCCAAATGACCGTTTCTACAGGTAGAGTTCTCCCTTGGGCTGCAAATAGTATTCTTTACTTACCCGCCTTGTTCGGGTTTCCAAGGAAGGTTTTCAGCGGAATACATTGACCCCCCCCCCCCCCCCCCCCCCCCCCAGAAAGTAGGTTAGTCAATAAAGTTAATGAAAGAGTTTATCGCTTTGCTGGGTTTGCTGCATCAGCAAATGGTTACTGGAAAATGATTTGGGCGAATTTGTGGCGAACCAACTCTATCTCTGTAGTTCAAGCACCCAGTCTTTCATTCGTTGTCGATCGTTTTTGGCTTGGTTACGTCGGCTGTGGTTAGGTAAAGGCCAATCAGGTTTTTTGCGTCCGTCAGCCTCTTAACTTGATAATGATAACAGGATCAGGTTGTTTATGGGCGCCAGAGCCTTTGTTCGAGCGACGTGATTGTCGGTCGTTACAGTGGCACACTTAGGAGGCCGTATTGGCGCTCTGAATTCATGGTGGGCTTAATCCATGTTGGGACATCGATTGTTTTAGGCCTTTGGAACAGGCAGCTGTGTGTATTAATTACTGTGACTGTGATTTTCAATGGTCTTACCTATTTCACAACAACGCTTTTCACATTCAGTGGCTTCACTTTAAAAATTCAGTGATTTGAGTATGACCCACGGAGAGTAATCACTGAATGTCACAACATTCATCGAAGAATTTTAATGAAATTTTTCCTTTTATATTAATATATTTTTCGCAATATAGCATTCATACCGATGATATCATAGCGATTTTAAATATTTGCTCTCAGTATCAGTCACACCGTTACCTGTTTCTCTTCGCTGAACCCAACACTGACTGTAATTTGATTTCAGTACCCGTTTGCTGGACGGAAATTGGCTTGGGCATTGATTGGTTCGTACTGCAGATCTGGCTGTTCTTGGCTGATTGCCCGGCGAGATACTCACTCACTCTGTGACTTTTCGAGCCTTATTGTAACCCTAAACAACAATTTTTCAGTCATGGTCACGGAAGGTCATGTGCTAAACGAGTTTTGGACATCGGTCAAGATCGACCATTCAAGCTCCTAACCAAAGGATATGACATCGACACAACGCGCAAAAAACATTTTTCGATATCTTTTCACGCTTTTTTGCGTAAAAAAAAAAAAAAAAAAAAAAAAATCGGAATCAATTCCATTTACGGCTCTAATGTGCATTGAAATATTTCAAATATGGAAAATGGAGTGCTTTGTGTCAAAAATGAACGAAAAAATGAAATTAGATCAAAAGTTTTAACTGCATTCTGGCGATGCCGACTAAAATGCGATGGCGATATACTTGTTCAATCTGTAGTCAAAAAGAATTGTTTTTGCATTTGAATCAAAATAAACGAATTTTTTGCCGGTTTACGGTGGATAAAAGCATTACTGCTGGATGTGATGGCGTGTCAGGGATTTTACAGCACGAAAATTGATAATGACGTTATTGCATAAAAAAATAAAAAAAAAAAAAAAACTGTACAGTTTTTCGGTAAATAAAAAATCATTCGAAAATAGAATTGGCATGCAAACTGACCAGTGATTGTATGAAAGATCAAAATATATTAAGAAAACATGCCAAACAACCCCTTTTGATATACATTGCAATAATGTTTGATTTTGACATTAAATTTGAACATTCCATCTAATGTCACAAACATTATAAATGGGTGCATTCAGCTATCAAATAAATTATGTGAATAATTTGGAACTGCATTATGAAGACTCGAGAATTTCTGAGAAATTGACAGTCAAACTCTCATCTCTCTCTCTCTCTCTCTCTCTCTCTCTCTCTCTCTCTCTCTCTCTCAGTCTTTGCCTCATGTCTTCCGAAAGAATAAGGATGATCTTTTTTTCTCTCACATATCTCAAAAACTGGAACTGACGAAAAAAGGCCAGGACGCTTCTATAACAAGACCGATGGAAGAGAAAATAAGGCTGACCGATAATTTTCAAAAACAGAAAACGAATGAATAATCAAAACTTGAGGGATTCAAGTTTGGATTGGACGGGAGGTGAAGGGAATGAACAAACTCTTTCTCCCTCAGCAAAATTCATTGAGGAGGAAACGCATTGCCAACTTGTAGGAGTAAATAGAGAAACTGTGTATAAATTTTGTCGAATAAAAGACATAAACATAAATTTGGAATGTGTCTTTGGCAAAAGCCAAATTTACATGGAGGGACTAGTTAAAGCCTTTGGGCAAAATGTTACTACTTGGTGTTTTTAACAAAAATTTGAAAAAAGAATATAGGTAAGTAGAAACCTGTGTTCCTGAGGGGAGTTGAAATAATATTGAATTTCAGGAAGAACAATGAAAAAAGGCGGAAGTTATGACTGAGAGAAAGTAATAAAAATTATGCATAATCTGGACTGTTCATCTTTCGTAAAATAGAAATAACACATTACACAGCTGTAGACATTTCATATTTCATATTCTGAGAGGTACTTTCTTCTCTTTTGAAAGGAGTGTCATTAGATTATAAAGTATGTTTCGCTTGTTGTGATTAAACAACGCTTCAAGACTATGTCACACTTTGCCACTGGCAGTTTCCAAAATACATTTTGTAGTCATGAACCTACTTGAAAATGCATGAGCCAGTCCTGAGCAAGGTCAAAAGTGATATTGAAGGTCATTCCAGATTCATGGAAACGGTTGTGGGAGATGCTGAAATGAAAGGTTTGTTTTATCTTTAAATGATGCTAGATAAAGTAAACTCATTTTAATTTCAGAACCTCCCATAACCGTTTCCCTGAATCTAGGATTATCTTCAATGTGTGTGTATATATATATATATATATATATATAAATATATACATATATAATATATATATATAACGTATATATTTATATATATATGTTATATATATAATATATATATATATATATATATATATATATATATATATATATATTGCATGCTTGTGGAACTGCGATGCCATGATATAAGTGAGCAAGATACGATAAAAAACAAAAAAAAATTACAAAAATCTTACCTTGATTTCAAGAGGAGCAAGTGCCCTTCCTTGCCGTACGTGTGGCACTCACGATCACTTATTGCATAATTCTCTCGGTCATCCCCTCTTATTTGCGAAACCCCTTAAAAGGGATCGAGTCCTTCTCTGGCGGGCACTGCTCAGCTGCTGACGAAGAGGGGGGGGGGGGGGGGGGAGGAGGGAGGTGACTAGTGTTCCGTTATGGGGGCGGTTTAAATCTTGTCGATATATTACCCGATCTCAGGGTCCGGGTTCGATTCCCCGCTCTGCCAATGCAGAACCAGAGGAATTCATTTATGGTGATAGCATTTCATTTCTCGTTGTGGTTCGGATCCCACAATAAGCTGTAAAGTCCCTTTGCTAAGTAACCAATTGGTTCCTTAGCCACGTAAGAATGCCTAATCCTTCAGGCCAGCCCAAGGAGAGCTGTTAGTCAGCTCGGTGGTCTGGTAAAACTAACGTATTTTTAATCTGGTAGATATTACCTTTAGCTTTTATATCTTATTCCCTTAAGGTACAAGTTTTTCCAAGGCACGGTGGATTTGGTGTTAATGATATATTTGGATTAACGTTATTTAGGAATGTGGCGAAAACACTGTCATCTTTGGAAGGTGATGTCATTTATCGCTTGGTCTGGTCGATAAACGACCAATGGCTTCGTTCATGACTGGGCGAAGGCAAGACACGTTCAGGCACTGGAGTTTATCGCCTCGAAAACGCAAAAATAGGAAATCGTTCGGTCGAAGTACTGGTATCTTCCGATTGGGGAAAGAATGGCGCGAAAACCAACCCTTTGGAGTTGATCCAAATTCCTGCAGTCTTGCCTGGGTTCACTCCAGTTCACCTCAGATACTACTTACAAACATCTTCTTCTTCTTCTTCTCCTTTTCAAACCAGATGCCAATTATTCTCCCCAGATCGTTGGAATACATTATCGCAGCCTGAATGAGCAACCGAATTCATGGAAGGTCACTGATTCTAATGAGAGAATGGGTCGTTCAGTTCGGTCGATTGAAGATTAATGATAAATAATTGGCCAGCATCCGGGAGTAATTCTTGGCCAGATTTTGCTAAAGGGTGGAATTACTGAGGTTGAGTCTCGGCGGTCTCTTTTCAAGATCATTGATATTTATGAGTCCTGAGATTTTCTGGATAATTTAGATTGGTTTCAAAAGTAAAATTAAATGACTATGCATAATAATAATATGTGTATGTATGTATGTATGAACTCGTGTGGTCGCTTCAAGATATATCTCGGAATCACGGTTAAACATTTCCGGAACCATATGGTAGATTTTGAACATTTTAAACTCCCTTCTCAAGATTTAACATTTTCCCGAAACAGATGTATACATGAAGACATTTGAAACAGAAACACGCATAATCTTCAATATTGTTTTGATTAATATAACAAGAATGGAAAGAAAACAAGGTACCACTTTGGCGTGTTATCTACACGTCACCTACGTACTGCGAGCCCGAGGTGCTATAGTATAGATTCACATTAAAGAGTGCATTTGATGTCTAGGCCAGCCCCTTACGACGCTCCTGATTGGCTGTTGATAAGCCAGTCACAGGGCTGGAAACTCTGTCTCTCTCGAGAGAGGCTGAGAGTTTCCAGCCCTGTGATTGGCTTATCAACAACCAATCAAGAGCGTCGTAAGGTACTGGCCTAGACGTCAAATGTACTGTTGATGTGAATCTACTATGCTAGTACAGACAGCGGAAGCTCCTTGGGAAGTTGGGACGCCTTGTTTTAACACCACCCCCTCGGGGGTCAAAGTATAAACATAACCATTTGTATATTGTATGGTCGACAAATTATATTAATGAACGATATCATCGCGCGGCCATCTACTTTACATTTACAATACGGCGTTTAGTACTATAGTAGATTCCCATCAGCCGTGCATTTGATGTCTAGCCCTGTCCCTTACGACGCTCCTGATTGGCTGTTGATAAGCCAATCACAGGGCTGGAAACTCGCAGTCTCTCTTGAGAGTTCACATAGGGAGGATGTATGTTCCACCCAGAGTCCACCTATCCTGAGGGATGCTTTTGAAAGACGTATCCCTCAGGAGATGTGGAACATACATCCTGCCTATGTGAACTCTTGAGAGAGACTGAGAGTTTTCAGCCCTGCGATTGGATTATCAACAGCCAATCAGGAGCGTCGTAAGGTTGATGTGAATCTACTATAGCACCTCGGAGTAGGTGAAGCGTAGCTATAACAAGCCAAAGCAATACCGAAGAAAGGTTATCAGAATTCAGACTGTTCAAACCACGTGAGTCTCATAGGACTAACATGTAGCATATGTGCTTTAATAATAGATTGAGGTAATGTAAAAGAAATGTAGTCAAAGAGAACAGGGGTCCTTCAGATAGACACATATGCATAATAGTTTATTTTGCCAACGTTGAGATAGTTACATTTGAGGTAACCTAGGAAGTCCCAAGACTTCTCGGAAAAAGAGAGACTGGCATCTACTCCTTTGCTTGACACTTGACATTTTGCTTTTATGCTCGCGCTCACTTTCGCTGCCTTTTGTCCCAGGCTACCTTAACATTAATGTAAGAGAGAAGTAAAAATAAACATCAAAGGTTGGCGGGTGTTTTAGTAAAAACTGCAATAACGGAACAACATACATTTTTATCATACCATGAAATAAAACTGTCTTGTCAACATTTTTCCTACAGGGAGCCCATGGTTTCCTCCCTTTTTTCAAAATGTTGTCATTTTTAAATTCGCAGACATCTTTGTGAGATAATTAAAAAGAACCCTTATTATTTTGTAATGACATTGCTTAAATTTTGAGTTTTTTGGAATTCGTCGTGTGATGTCGCAATATCAACTTGAATTCGGAATCCGAGGGTTCTGTCAAATACAGTTGACAAGAATTTAATTTCGCAGAATTGTTAGATAAGCAGGGGATGAGTTGTGTTATTCATTTACGTCGCTATAATATAAATTCAAATATTCAGCCGGCACTTGGGAAATAGCCCCTTGAAGGTTCTGTAACGTTCAATGATCGTCATCGCCTATTGTTTGTTTACATTTTGATATATTTGACGTCTGGGGCTGAAAGACCAGTTCCCAAAGCGATGAAAATAGACATGGGAGCAGGACTGACACCCGAAAAGCCTTTTCCAAATTACGCTTCTTAAACTAGCTTGTCAAGGCAGAGGCTGCCGTGACCTCATTCCGCTAATTACCATTATCACGCTAATTGTCCATTATGACCAACGGTTTCGTAACAAACCGTCGCTGCGACTTGCTTCGCCCGATACCTCAGTTGTTCGTTCGCGTTTTGAAAAGTTTCCTTTTAAAATCAGCTCTTCTAATTCTTTCGTCAGCTCTCCGTTACGATTCGCCCACGGAGTTCCGCCAAGCTGGGATTACTTCCTGGAATTTCGTCGCTCAGACGTTTCCATTTGGCTTCATATTGAGATGCTGATAATGATGATGATGGTGATGGTGATTGTGAAGATAACGAGTTAGGCTTTGTCGGTCATGGAGGGATTTCTCCTCATCTCCGAAGATGCGTTTGACTGATGAATTATGAAGTGACACCATTTTGCATAAACCATCAGCAGTTTAAAATAAGTAAAATATGCGCCGAAATTTCTTCGGCGTAATCGAGTTTTCTGTACAGCTTATAATGCTGTATGAAACTATCAGCCCTGCTCCATGAAATTCTCAACCACAGACTAGAAGGTTGCAATTTGGTACGTTTCAAGATTGGATGGTGGATGATCAACGTACCAATCTGCAGCTCTCTAGCCTCAGTAGTTTTTAAGATCTGAGGGCGGACGGCCGGACAGAAAGCCATGTCATTAGCTTCGTTTTACAGATAATTAAAAGGTCCTTATGGCGTAGAGATTCCATATGTGTGGAATGTGACGTAGTAACTCGCGAGCAATCAATTCTGATGAACTAAAAAATGAACTTAAATTTTATGTGCGTGGCGAACGACGACTGAGATTCTTGCATAGACTTGTGCTTTAATTCGGTAAAAAATCGGTAGGATTCGGAGACCCGATTTGTCTACAAGAACAGACATGAAATCTATAGTGTACTCTTGAAATCGGGAGACATGACAGTAGTGTTTTGACAGAAATCTGTCGATGTTCGTCTGGCTTTATTTTATTGTCATTTTCATTTTCCGCCTGACGGACCTTTTCATCTTTCCACTGTCCTAGTCGTTATGAGGAATGTGCTTTGAGCAAGCTTTATTTATAAGCTACTTTCTGCTCGACTGAATTCAGACGAGAGAAAGAGAGAGAGAGAGAGAGAGAGAGAGAGAGAGAGAGAGAGAGGAATGGTTAGCGGAGAGAGAAAGCAATTTCGTAATCAGTTAAGTCATTCTTTGATGAAAAAGTAAAGCTGCATAGATACCCTCTTAGTATAAAATATAAAAAAAAAATTCTTGCAAAAGGCATATGAAATCAACGCATAATGATTAACAAATTTCCCTATCATGCCAAGAAAACTTCGGTGAACTCTCTCTCTCTCTCTCTCTCTCTCTCTCTCTCTCTCTCTCTCTCTCTCTCTCTCTCTCTCTCATGTCATATTTTTCAAAATATTCTACTTAGTCATCGTTCGTTCATTAATGGAACTTTTGTTATTTCATTAAATTTGCTTATCGTTAGCCAACTTGTTTTGTTTGTTTATCGAATTTATGTCCCGTAGCTAGGACACTGTTCACCTTTCCTCGTTGACTCACGCTGTATTGAGTTTAGTCTATCGAGTGACTTATCGTGTTTGTGTAGAAAGTGCTACATTGGCTGATGCTTTATTCTGACCATTTTATCTACATTCTTCAGTGTATTCATCGAATAAGTCAGGACAAAGCCTCTCTTTGTCTTCAGTTCAAACTAAAGCTAATATCAAGCCTGTCATATTCCTCTGTAATACAAAAAATATATTATTCTGTTTGGTGGTCCTCTTTCATGTAGTCTAGAGAAAGTAGGTCGTTCCTCTGTTCTATAGAAGACTATAGTAGCGCCTCAGTGGCGTGGTTGGTTTGGTGTTTACTTCTCATTTCGGTGGTCACGGGTTCGATTCTCGGCCATTCCATTGAGGAGTGAGAGATGTGTATTTCTGGTGATAGAAGTTCTCTCTGGACGTGGTTCGGAAGTCACGTAAAGCCGTTGGTCCCGTTGCTGAATAACCACTGGTTCCATCAACGTAAAAACACCATACAAACAATATAGAAGACTATAACTAATTCCGCTTTTCCAGATTACGGCGATGTTAGACATTTCTCGTTCTTGTATTCTAGGTAAGATAATATTAGACGTATGTCGTCTCTCCATTCTAGGCAAGGGCTTGTCTCCTCTTACCAAGAAAAAGTCCAAGGCCTGTTTAGCTCCTCCGATTCAGTAGTCAGTATTTGGCTTAACTCGTTCCCAAACTCTAGATCGAGCTTTAAACCTATCAGTTGCTTTATAAAGCTCTTTGCCCTTGTACTTAACGATCAATCAATCTTTGGATATTAAACGTGACCGCAAGGCTTGTTTACTCTTCTTACGTAAATAGTTGATCAAGGAGCTTTTAATGGGATCTCACTTTGGGCTTCAGTTTCCCAAAGGCCCTGCCCTTTGATTCGTAGCAGAAATGCCGCAAGGTAGATAGCATACTATTCCCCTTAGCCTAGTAATTATGAAGTAGGGACTATCATAAGACCGTGGACCATAGAAGATGGGAGTAGGCCTATCTTGCATCGATTCTGTCGTAAGTAGGTCTTTCATGTGTGTGTTATTGGAATTTATCTATGTACTTTTTGGGTTTTATCGTTTTGCACAAACTGTTTCCATCTTCAAGTAATGTTTATTTTGCTTTACGTAATCATTGTTTTTCATCTTTTAGTCCTATGTTATAAGTTCTAGAGTTCATTTTTACCGTTTTGTACAAGAATTTCGTCAGCTAACAGTTTTTCTAGTCCGGCCTTGAATCTTTCAATCTACCTTATGGTCATCGTGGAGGTGTATGACATCAGATTTTTAATCTTGGGTCATGAAAGTTTAAGGTTCAGACTTCAAATCTGAATTTTTTTTTTTTTTCGTTTTGTCTGGAAACATTTGACCACTTTTATAACTAAGGCCTGCGGTTAGTCTTCGTTTTGTTATGGCTTATTGTATTTAAATCATTTTCATCATTTTAATACTGATGAGTATCTGCATTTCATGAGTAGTTAATACGTGCTTGGTTGTTATATAATGGTTTAATTATATAGCACAGTTGAGTCATTTGCTAAGTTACTGACCATTTGGTTGTTACATGAGTCTCTCTCTCTCTCTCTTTCTCTCTCTCTCTCTCTCTCTCTCTCTCTCTCTCTCTCTCTCCTGACCTTGACTCGGAGCAAAGTTTCTTTAGCCCAGTATTCGTGGAGTGGATTCTCAAGGAGAACGACTCACTGGTCCTCTTGAGTTGCAGGATGTAATTAAGTAAGATCTTAAGGTAATTGTTGTTGGAAAATATGGCTTCTCTCTCTCTCTCTCTCTCTCTCTCTCTCTCTCTCTCTCTCTCTCTCTCTCTCTCTCATAAGTTTGTTTCAATCTATGCATGACATTTATTCAGTCAGGTTTGTTTTTTAGACTGTTACCGTTTCACCTATTCACCCAACTCTCTTTTGTTAAAGAAAAGTAGTTCATTCTATCGCAAAGCCACTTGCAATATTATTTAAGCAAAGTGGAGATACAGGCAAGATATATGATGAGCACAAATTAGCATTATTACCCCTACCTTTCAAAAGTGGATCAAGACTAGAGGCAAGTAATTATAGGCCCTGTGAGTCTAACATCACATATTATGAAAGTGTATGAAAAGGGCGGTAATGAAGAAAAATATTATGAAACATTTAATAAAAAAATATTTGTTTGTTTAATAACGGACAACATGGTTCGTACCCGGAAAAAAGTACACAAAACCCAACTGTTAGTCCACCGTGAAAAAACATATTCAAAAATATGAAAAGCGGAAAATGAAACTAGATGTGGTTTATTTAGACTTTGCAAAAGCTTTTGATAAATTAGACCATTAATATATTAGCGAAGAAAATTAGAAAACACAATATCGTGGATTAAGTAGGAAGATGGTTAAAACGAATTTTTACACAACAGAAAAACAGATAGTTATTGCAAACGACAGAAATCGGATGAAGCCAAGGTAATATCCGGTGTGCCGCAAGGTACGGTTTGGGTTAGCTGCAATACTGTTTGTTATTATGATTGAAGACATAGACATAATGTTAAGGATTCGGTAGTGAGTAGTTTCGCAGATGACACAAGAATAGTAGAGAAATTACTTGTGGATGAAGATCGGAAACGCTCTACAAAAGAGCCTTAACAAGTATATGATTCGGCAGAGGTACAAATAGGATGGTATTTAACTCTGATAAATTTGAATCAATAAAATTATGGAGACAGAGAAAGAAAAGCTATATGCATATAAGGGCCTAATAATGAGACCATCACAAATAAGGAAGCAGGTTAAAGACCTTGGTGTGATGATGATAGGAACATGTTTATGCAATGATCAAATAGCAACTCTGTTGGCAAAATGTTTAAAGCAAAAATGGGAAATGTTGTTTTTACGGCACTTCAAACAAGAAAAGCTGAACACATGATTATGCTTTATATTAAAAAAAAAACATATGTTTCGTAGTCCACCTTGAATATTGCAATATGATATGGTACCCACACTATCAAAAGGATATTGCACAAATAGAGAGTGTACA
Organism: Macrobrachium nipponense; assembly: GCF_015104395.2. Classification (NCBI taxonomy): domain Eukaryota; kingdom Metazoa; phylum Arthropoda; class Malacostraca; order Decapoda; family Palaemonidae; genus Macrobrachium; species Macrobrachium nipponense. The sequence goes on along the minus strand of NC_087218.1, from coordinate 67,334,378 downwards.
AAGGTCCTTTACAGCTAGAATAGAAGAAGTTAAGGACCTAGACTACTGGGAAAGACTACAATTCTTAAAATTATATAGTCTAGAAAGGAGAAGAGAACGCTACAATGATAATTCAGGCATGGAAACAGATAGAAGGCATAGCAGAAATATCATGGAACTAACATATCAGAAAGAGCAAGCAGAGGTAGATTAATCTGCCCAAAAAACTATACCAGGAAAAAATAAGGAAGCACACAGGACATTAATCCACTACGCACCAGCATCGATAATGCAGCGTCTATTTCAATGCGTTGCCCAGCTCATCTGAGGAATATATCAGGATGAGCGTAGATGTGTTTAAAGAATAAGCTCGACAAATATCTAAACTGCATCCCCGGGGACCATCCAAGATTGGAAGTGCAAAAATATACCGGAGATGTACTAGCAACTCTCTGGTAGACATTAGAGGTGCCTCACACTGAGGGACCTGGGGCAACAAACCCGAACAAGATGTAAGGTCTGTAGGTAAGGTCTCTCTCTCTCTCTCTCTCTTTCTCTATCTCCTCTCTCTCTCTCTCTCGCTCTGGCATTATTCAACGTATCTGTGTTGTGTTTTTCACTTTGTACTAAACAATTCACTGGTCCATTTGTCTCAGTTCATGAACTTTATACGGTGCTATGCATTTACCTCTCTCTCTCTCTCTCTCTCTCTCTCTCTCTCTCTCTCTCTCTCTCTCTCTCATTTTTGGTCAAGTAGACAGAGACGACAGTAAAAGTCACTGTCGTCAGCGATGAAGAGAGAAAGAGTGAAAATGATCGACATAAAAATGTCAGTTAACTATTGAGTTTTGATAACATGGTTGACCTTCCTTATGAATTTTCGTAACCTTTAAAATATATTGAAATTTTATGGCTTCGTTGACCCAAGTGTCAAATCTCGTTTTACATCCACTCGATAAATAAAATTTCTTTATATTGGAATGAATGTTTCTCCGAGTACCGATATCATTTGGATACTAACAAGAATCCATACACCTCGATATAAGTCTCAGTGAAAGCATACCATTTTTCTCTGTAATTTTATACTGTTTCGATAGTTGTCATTAATGATACTCTTCTTACACAACATCGCGCGAAAAGAAATTTTGAAAGTCCTGAACTCAAAAGTCCTTCTTTTCATGAAGGCCACTTCCGGGACACGAACTCCCTTCAAGCGCCTCAGCGGCGTGGTTGGTATGGTGTTGGCGTCCCACCTCGGTGGTCGCGAGTTCGATTCTCGGCCATTCCATTGAGGAGTGAGAGATGTGTATTTCTGGTGATAGAAGTTCACTCTCGACGTGGTTCGGAAGTCCCGTTGCTGAATAACCACTGGTTTCATGCAACGTAAAAACACAATACAAACAAAACAAACAAACAAAAAGCGAACTCCCTTCTTCCTCTGTTCACTTCACTTCCATCACTGGAGCTTCGTTTGAAGGGAGGGAGGTTCGCTATCATGTGAGAAGGGAAGTTTTTCAACACTTTATTACACTATTATCATTGTTTGCAGTCTTGGGATATCTTTCGGTCTGTTTTATCTGTCTAGGTCTCCATTTATACGGACGTCCCTTAAGGTTAGAAAGTTTGCTAAAAACTGTAATTACTCTGCTTTTGAATATAATAACATCAGACTTCATATCTCTCATGTAAGGGTAATGACGTTCAGCATTTTATGAAGTGAATTCAAAGGTGAAGCCCTATTCTGTACTTTGAGGTCAGAGGTTAATGAAGCCAGAGGTCAAATAGAAACTGCAACTTAGAGCATTGTTTCCGAAGTATATGTTTGCTTAGTAACAAAGTTTGGTTCATCCAATGATGTACCTTTTGATTCATTCACTATACGCAACATTACAAATATATATTTTCGTCGTTGCTCATTATACTTCCTAATAAAAAAAAATATATAAGTCAATAAGAGGCGATGGGAGGAGGTCCTTCTAAAATAAAACACGGACGGAAACGCGAGATATTGGCATTGCGGTAATAGGATTTGTGTGTCGTGCGAGAGAGAGATTTTTGAGTCGAGAATTATTTCAGAGACTTCCTATAAAAGGTTCTTTTTTTCTTCTTCTTTGTTGCGGTTGTGAGTATCGGATGATACACTGCATCGTACATTGGCATTTTTCTTGTGGAAGCTTGGTAGGCAATGTTAATTTTGGATCACCCTCGGACATGAATATGATATGATAATAATAAATAATAATAATAATAATAATAATAATAATAATAATAATAATAAAATAATAATAATTATTATTATTATTATTATTATTTTATTATTATTATTATTACATTATTATTATTATTATTATTATTATTATTATTATATTATTATTATTATTATTTATTATTATTTCATATCATAGCATCCGAGTGATCCAAAATTAAACATTGCCTACCAAAGCTTCCACAAGAAAAATGCATATTGCATGGTTATTGAAAATAATAATAATATAATATAATAATAATAATAATAATAATAATAATAATAATAACGGCAATGGTTACACCAGGGGAGAGCTCCAAGAAGGAAACTGAAGGAATGATTACAGCGGCACAAGATCAGGGCCCTAAGAACCAGATATGTTCAAAGAACGATAGATGGAAATAACATCTCTCCCATATGTAGGAACTGCAATACGAAAAATGAGACCATAAACCGCATAGCAAGCGAATGTCCGGCACTTGCACAGAACCAGTACAAAAAGAGGCATGATTCAGTGGCAAAAGCCCTCCGCTGGAGCCTGTGCAAGAAACACCAGCTACCTTGCAGTAATAAGTGGTACGAACACCAACCTGAAGGAGTGATAGAAAATGATCAGGCAAAGATCCTCTGGGACTATGGTATCAGAACAGGTAGGGTGATACGTGCAAATAGATCAGACGTGACGTTGATTGACAAAATCAAGAAGAAAGTTTCACTCATTGATGTCGCAATACCATGGGACACCAGAGTTGAAGAGAAAGAAAGGGAAAAAATGGATAAGTATCAAGACCTGAAAATAGAAATAAGAAGGATATGGGATATGCCAGTGGAAATCGTACCCATAATCATAGGAGCACTAGGCACGATCCAAGATCCCTTGAAAGGGAATCTAGAAAAACTAGAGGCTGAAGTAGCTCCAGGTCCTCATGCAGAAGAGTGTGATCCTAGAAAGCGGCACTCATAGTAAGAAAAGTGATGGACTCCTAAGGAGGCAGGATGCAACCCGAGAACCCACACTATAAATACCACCCAGTCGAATTGGAGGACTGTGATAAAGCAAAAAACAAAAAAAAAAAAAAAAAAAAATGTTCATGGCGTAACTAAAGTGTTTGTAGGGTCTCTTCGACCCCTAACTGCACCCACTTTTTGCCTTTACTTTACCTCCCCCGCCGTAGGGGGGCAGTGCCGTCAGTGCACCTCATGCGGCTCGCTATAGGCATTACTTTAGGTTCTTTGCAGCGTGCCTTCGGCCCCTAGCTGCAACCCCTTTCGTTCCTCTTACTGTACTTCCTTTAATATTCTCTTTCTTCCATCTTACTTTCCACCTTCTCCTAACAAGTGCAACTGCGAAGTTTTCTTCCTGTTACCCCTATCAATCCTTTTACCGTCAGTTTCCTTTTCAGCACTGAATAGCCTCATAGGTCCCAGTGCTTGGCCTTTGGCCTATATTATTCAACTCAACTCTACTGTGCTATCCATTCTTTCTTCAATCTTGCTGTCCAATACCTCTATTTCTTTATAGTTCACATTTATTTTTCCCCTTCCAGGCTCGACCTTACTCCAGCTCCCTCCTTTCAGTGTCTTGAAGAGATGAATGGTCGAAAGTGCCCCACTGCTTGGTTTGACAGCCTAGATTTCTTAAGAGTAAATTAATTGTAATGATTGAGGAACCGCTTCCGGCTGTCTGTTAATTCGGAAACCGCTTCCGGCTGTCTGTTAATTCGGAATCTGCTTCCGGCTGTCTGTTAATTCGGAAACCGCTTCCGGCTGACTATCTTCTTTACGTCATGTTATGAAGAGGAGTGACGTTTATAAATTGCACGTCGAGAAAAACTGTGCCAGAATTGAGCTTGTGAATTATGGAAAAGAATAAACGTTGATGAAAATGTGCCTCGCTTGATATTGTCTCCTGAATTTAATTATTATTCAGGATCCAGACTCTGGGGATTCCAAGATTTTTGTTTTTTTTTCAGGAATTGAGAGAACAATTTCAGTTTATTCAAATTATTCTCCCATAGTCATATAATAAAATATATAGCTTTGGTTTCCTCCTTGATAAAAACTTCTCTCTCTCTCTCTCTCTCTCTCTCTCTCTCTCTCTCTCTTCTCTCTCTCTCTCTCTTCTACGGTTCATTATTTACCCAATTATTTCTATATTATATTTATTTTAACCAACAGTTTAAGTAGGAAGTGTCTTATTGCATTTTTTTGTAATAAATGATGGGTTGTTTTATGCAATCTATTTTCTAAATCATTTAGAGATCACTTTCATTACGTACATCTACGAACTCAGAAAGAGCTCATGTTTTCATCCATGTTTGTGTGTGTGTGTGTGTGTGTGTTTATGTTTGGCATATAAGCAGCATAGCGTAAAAAAAAAAGAAAAAAAAAAAACACGGGCGAACAGAATTTGATGAAACCAGACAGAAATTAGTCATTAGATGACATACGAAAGACTCTCTTAACTTTTAGGCGAAATCTGTGAAATGCAGATCATTATTTGCAATGGAAACTATCTCAACTCTAAGTCGATTTCTCCCCTGAGTAATTATTGTCGAGGGGATCCTCTGATAAATACATCTGCCAAGTTTCATCAACTTCTGCCCACTCGTTGTAAACGCATTCTGCGAACGTAAACGCTAGGATTTTCGTACTAGTGAATGTTTTGTAACTGCTCACCTGTTCGCGTTGCCATTTTTACAGGTAGTATTCATACTAACAACTCTTATTATTATCATTATTAGTGTCGTTGCCCTTGTAAAATATGACTGAATTATTCAAATAAATTTGTATCGAACTTGGATTCTCTCTCTCTCTCTCTCTCTCTCTCTCTCTCTCTCTCTCTCTCTCTCTCTCTCTCTCTCTCTCTCAGGAGTGAGCGCAGATGTGTTTAAGAATAAGCTCGACAAATATCTAAGCTGCATCCCAGACCATCCAAGATTGGAAGATGCAAAATATACCGGAAGATGTACTAGCAACTCTCTGGTAGACATTAGAGGTGCCTCACACTGAGGGACCTGGGGCAACCCGAACAAGATGTAAGGTCTCTCTCTCGATGTCGTGATAGTTAAACTCAAAATGGATAGTTAAACTTTGAGTTTATTACCCGTAGGCTACATATCTTGACACAGGAAAAAAATAGATGAAAGCACATTGCATTTTGTTATTATGAATATTTTCATTAATGAGGATAAAATTATATCCTTTTCTCCATACAGACAAACAAACAAACAATATCCTTTTCTCGTGTATTAAATGTTGTTGTATTATACGAAATTACCCCAAAACTCTTGAGCTGTACGACGGCATCTGTCTTCATTCGGTAATGAATCCAGATCCGAATTTTGGAAAGACAGATATTTTTAAAAATCAAGGTCGTACTTCATCTGCCTACTTAATCACTGTGCTTTGTTGTGGTCATGCTGCCCATCGGTTTCTCTTTGAGGCCCATTAATCCTTTGTTGGGGTCACGGGGTCAGGTATTTGGAATACCATCAAAGCTAATCAAGGATGATAAGCTTCCCTTACAAATATGGAGAGCCTATAGTCTCGCCAGGGACGTGATTGACGTTTATCATATCTACATCATTAAAAGTTTTTTCCCACCTACCGTAGTTGGAAACTAATCTTTTAATGTTTTACATGAGCTAAATTCTTGGGGACAAACACAATATAGCTTCCAAGTTAGCCATTAATGAGATTGATTGTTTTTACGTTGCATAACGCAGATTGAATGTTGAAAGTAAGTTTTATCAGGAATCCCTGAAATTTTGTCCTCTTCACCCGTTTTCTTCCCTTTTCCCGCCAAAGAGTGAAAATCCTCCCAGGGCCGTACTTTAAAAGGCTGTCACTTTGGGGTTTAAAGCTAACTTGTTTCTTTACGGTACGCCCTGACTGTCTCGTTTCCATTAGTTATTTTGCGCAACCCGTCTTCCTTAGGTAAGAAAGGAATAAGAGCAAAGAGTTTACCTAGGAAGTCAGGCGGAAATCCTTCTTGAGTGAACATACCACCAACAGTAAGCATCCTGCTTTGAGATTTAGCAGAAATTCGTATTTCAATACTTTCCTTCTTCTCCTAGATGCGAAGCTCATTAGAAATATTACTTGATTGCATTGCTTCTGACCTCTGCTAATACTGTGAGTGGTCTTTGCGGTGGTGTTACAGATTATCAATTTTTATATTCACTTTTATGGATGTTGCGCATAAACCTATATGCAGAATATGTATAGAACGAACGAATGTTCCAGGAAAGGCTTTTGAAAAAGATCTGTTGCTTCCAGTTATGCCTACAAAACATATGCTTCTGTCGTCCATGACAAATAGCTGCTTTGATGTTCATTAATCACGTATTTGTTGTTTACTTGTCGTATGAATATTCAGCAGCTTTCTTCATACTCCCATGGGCTGAGAGCGTCGCTCTACTGTTGGAATCCGGCTTCATCCTCTTCTCCCAAAAATAAAACTAACTTTCAATTATAGAAGTCGTACAAGAGGGTGCTCCGTAGATAATTAATTTCGGTATATCGCCCTCTCCTGGTCCACCCTCGGAGGCATTTTAAATTCATGGATTAATTTGAAATCCTGGTATGTAATTACTTACTGTAATATGTGCTTTGCAAGCGCAAGTAATAACCGTGACCCAATTCGTTTTACTGTTAAGGGAGTCTGTTCGTATTACCATAACTCGTAATCACTTCTTCTTTTTTTCGTTCCTCGTGGAATTCTACGAACCCCGTTCATGTAGGCGTCGTATAAAACGGGTTCTTATTCTTTGTTGTTAGTGGTGGTGCTCGTGCTTCTGCCGTGATTGTTAGAACCGATTATTTAACTCTCTGGAAGTTGTTGTCGAAGTTTTCCGCATAAAATGTCGAGAGCTCTGCATTCCTTCTAACGAATGTTTCCGCTTTTCTCCTCTTGCTTTTAGCTTTTGTGCTCTGGCCAGCTGAGGGGGGCGGGTCTTTTTAACTTTTGCAATTCTAACTTTTTAATCTGGTTATTTTAACCGATCTTTCTTGGGACAAAGTTAGCAAAACTGAGCTTTGTCATTGAATGCAGAGAAAGTGAGTTCGTAAAACTTCTTTCTTCTTCCTTTTTGAATCACTAAGGAAACATAGAGGAAGGTGTGACTAACTCGGCCAACCCGTATATTCAGACACTGACATTTTTTAATGTGAATTCTGTATACTTTGTTACAGAATCTAAACATCAGATCATCCCCGTTATAGAATTAGTGAAATATGGCGTATTATTGTACGATAATTATCATTGCATTTAATGTTTTGAAATTCCCGAGACATGCACGGGAAAATTTGGCAGAAAACACGGGACCTGCATTTTTATTTTTTAGGTGAAAAGCTAATAGCTCAATTACCAGGCATTTAAACCTGCATAGTTTTAATCCCCACGTAATGAGAGAGAAGTTATTATTGCTTTCATTAATGCAAACTAAAGCAAAATTTCACTCCACTTACTCCTGTGTCTGGGGCCTTATTGTGACGCATTGCCCCTCTTAGCTTCACCCACAGATGCAGAATTACGGAGGCCAAAAGCGATAAAGTTCTTTGGTGTCAGCTGTTAAAAGCAGACAGCTCTTGTGGGTCCCAGCCAAGAATAGAAGCGACCCCAGCCATGCATCATCAAACTCCTTTTCAAAATAGATTTTTTTAGTATCCCAGCGCTGACAATGGGTGTAGTCCTGTGGGTTCAGAGTTTCCAAGTTTGTTACGAAGAAAGATGTGTTCTCTCTCTCTCTCTCTCTCGCTTAAAAGAGCGTTTGCAGTGAAGGACAGAAATAAGGGAGATGTAATCCCAAGCGTTCATCCTGAGACGGACAAACAGATAGACGTGCAACAGAATGTCTTGACGAGTAAAGAAGTCCTACCTTATAGGTATATATATATATATATATATATATATATATATATATATATATATATATATATATATATATATATATCCTTAAATCCACTGGTAGAAAGGTACTTTCGTAGTATATTCTACATTTTCAAGTTCACACTGAATATAAAATAAGTTGACATGCCTTCATATACAAAACCAGGAAGAGGGACCCCCGCCTCCTCTTTCTGTTTTTGTATATAAAGGTCAGTCAACTTCTTTTATATTCAGTGTGAACTTGAAAATGTTGAATATACTATGAAAGTACTTATTCCAAGTCCCTGTTTCACTAACCTTTCTGCCGTGGATTTAAGGATATTCTCAAGTACGTATTTCTTCGTGCTACATTGGATATATATATTATATATATGTGTGTATGTGTATGTGTGTGTAGAGAGAGAGAGAGAGAGAGAGAGAGAGAGAGAGAGACTCTACAGGTCATATTTTATCAAATACATATGTAAATGTAATAGCCACAAGGCCCTCTTATCTTCTCGAATTCTTCGCGCTTTTTTGGATAAGCTTGTCTCAACAAAACCTTGAGATCCGAGTGCAAGGTATATGAAGAAATTATGATGTCCGGTTCGGGAAACGGATCCGGGCTACAATAATCACGAACGAGGTCACGTTGTCTACCTGACTACGAGAAGGAAAGTCTATTTCATCACGTACATAAATAAACCAGTTGTTTTTAGATATATTTATTAGTGCTGGAATGGACTCATCCTCACCATCATAGCCAAGTGGGCAATCGTTTTTATTGCTTTTTAGGCTGAATCTACTGGGCACTTTTTGCCAAATACATATGTAAATGTAATAGCCCTCTTAACTTCTCGATTTCTGAGTCTATCCGAGGAGCAATAGACTTTTATCCTTCTCGTGGTCAGGTCGGCAATGTGACTGTGACCTCGTCGTGATTTTGGTAACCCGGGTACCGTTTCCCACTACCGGACATCATAATTTTTGATATACCTTGCGCTTGGATCTCAAGGCTTTGTAGTGACAAGCGTATCCAAAACAAGGATGAAGAATTCGAGAAGTTAAGAGGGCATTGTGGCTAGTACATATATGAATATATATATAATAATATTATATATATATATATATATATATATATATATATATATATATATATGTGTGTGTGTGTGTGTGTGTGTGTGTCTGTGTGTGTCTGTGTGTATATACATATAAGTGTGTCTTTCTGTGTGGGCTTAATATTCATATGTGCAGTCATGGGTTAGAACTTTTTTAATCCACTAATAGAAAGTTATGTATTGAGTTGGAGGAATAAAAAATGACAATAATAATATGCATAAGGTCTGCAACGTAGAGAATAGAAATGTCAAGCCTCATGTCGCTCTGAGACACTTGTCTCGCGATCGGTTTTATAAAGGATTATCTCTGTTGATTCTCCTCCAGGGAAAGAAGAAACAGTTTCAGAAAGGTAGAGAATTTCCCGACCCATGGAAGGAGTGTGCAATATAAAGCAACTTTTTCGCGGAGCACTGCAGGCATTACTTAAGGATCTTTGCAGCGCCCCCTCTGCTCCTACCTGCAGCCTCTTTCATTCTGTTTACTGTACCTCTGTTCATATTCTCTTTCTTCCATCTGACTTTCCACCCTCTCTAACAATTGGTCCATGGTGCAACTACGAGGTTTTCCTCCTGTTACATCTTTCAAACATTGCTGTCAATTTCCCTTTCAGCGCCGAATGACTTCTTAGGTTCCATCGTTTGTCCTTTGGCCTAAATTATACATTCTATTCGAAGCATTTGTGACAGGCTAGGATAAGCTTGTAGTGTAAATAAAAAGAGGATCTTTTTAAAGCAATACTATAAAAGCACCAAATATTTTTGACATTTTTGCTTCGTAGAAATGTAATTGCAGTCTGTATGAAAGAGGGAGAGAGAGAAAGCAACGACAAAATCCGTCATAATTTGAAGTAGACACAGAAAATTTTTACTACAGGAAGATAGATTTTTTATGGAGAAAATTGTTAGGAATTAAAGTAGATCGCTAGAATTATAGTCGCATTAATTAGTGCTAAAATTGACAAGGAAGTCAGGCTCTCTCTCTCTCTCTCTCTCTCTCTCAAATAAGTGAACACTATTTGATTCCTCGTGAATACAGATTAAGTAGATAGAAATTTATGAGATTAATGAGGCCAGAAGACAGTCAGTAATTTCATTCAACGAGTGAATTAGAGACGTCATTAAGAAATGTAGTCGCAAGGAATTTTTCCTTATTTTTTGCCATTGGATGAATTCTCTCTCTCTCTCTCTCTCTCTCTCTCTCTCTCTCTCTCAGGGTGACATGATATACGAGGTTGAGTCATAGGAGGGTATATTATATTGAATTCAGTTCCATCAGTGGTATGACTGATTGGAGGGTCTTTGTCTAGAACATAGACCTAAGAATTTCACGTCATTCTTAAACGAAAATCGGTTTATGGAGTTGGAAAGAACTTGGAAACAGTAATGTGAAATTATATAGCAATAAAGTTGGCCAAAGGTCTGGAAAGCGTATCGAATAAACTGCAGCAGGGAAATATAATGAAATGATGACTTTGAAGATATTGATTGATTGATGGTTTTTAGACACGTCTAAAAAATTTAATTAGAAGTAATTGATGTTAGATATAACACGGTTTTAGAATGGGGGAAGAGTTGCGACAGAGAAAGTCTGACATTTATCGTACCTCGCTGCTAACTCTTCCCTTTCACTACAAGTCTTCGCCAGATAAGGCCATTGAATTGCCTTTTCCGTCGGCCTTCTCACACGCTCAAGAAAATTGAAATGGAAAAAGTCTAAAAATACCTCCATTGAAGCATTCACGTAACACCTAGAATTAATGGCGCGGCCATACTCCTTCGAGCAACGAGAAACCAATCACCCAATCAATCCAAATCCGTAAATCTTTACCCTCCCCTCCCCTGCCCATAACCACCCCCCTAGCCATCATCAACCCCAGCGCCACCCCCTCCCCCTCCCCCCCCCCCCTCCCCTACCCACCAAGCGCGATGCGGCTCTCGTATAGGCTTAAAGGATCTGGTATTTCCAATCAAGTTTCAGAAGCTGTTTCCTTTCTGTGAGGACATTATGGCTTTCGAGTCTGGGTAGCAGAGATTTCTCTCATGGGTGAGTTATTAGTTCGCCTCTGTTTTCCTTTGATGGTCCCCACACGGCTTTCGTGCTGGTTAGTGTTTTCCATGGCGCCGCTGGGAAAAAAGAGAGCTTGATAAGCGATAGAGACAGGAAATCATTTCTGTTTTGCTTTAATGCACACATACACACACACACACACACACACAGACACACCACACACACACATATATATATATATATATATATATATATATATATATATATATATATATATATATATATATATATATAGAAAGATAGATATTATTATATATTATATAGTAAGCGAATACCACAGGAAAATGATAGGCAGATATCTGCCTATCATTTTCCTGTGGTATTCGCTTATTTAACGGGGTCACGTTCATCTACTGTGATTTTTTTAGCATATATATATATATATATATATATATATATATATATATATATATATATATATATATATATATATATATATATATATATATATATATATATATATATATATATATATATATATCGTCTTGCGTCTTTTCTTTAACGCCGAAAACCGAAGCTGACAACCAGGGTCAGAAGAGTCAGAAAATTCGATATTGAGAAAGAGAGAGTCGTGAATACTATCTTTTGTTTGCCGTCAAATTACTACAACATGCAGATGGAATTCATTGCTTTGCGTGTTTGAGGCAGCGCTTTAACAGTGCTGGCATCGCCCGACCACATTTCACAGAAATAACTAAGACAAACAACAGTGGTAGCTTATAGGCTTTTGAATTTCAGTAGGGCAGAGTTTTAGATTCCACACTCATATGCATCTGCAAACGGAGGCATCACCTCGAAACGAAGTATGCGGCTTCTTTCTGTCTATGAATATCAAATGATTTCAAACATGGCCGTAAGATTTCCAGTCTGCCCCTCCTCTGTGAGATTTATTTGAACATAGTGAGATTCTGTGCTGCCCTGCTCGGCTCACTTGCGCCAGTTTTCTATAAAAGAAAATGATTGACACGGCTTTTTAAAAGTCTGTCCGTCCTCCTTCAGATCTGAAGAACTGCTGAGGCTAGAGGGCTGCAATTGGCATGTTGATCATCCACCTCTAGCCTCAGTAGCTTTTATATTTTATTTAGGGTTAAAGTTAACCATGATCGTGCATCTGGCGCCGCTATATACACCAACAACGCAGGCCACCATCAGGCCGTGGCTGAAAGTTGCATTATTCGCTGCACAGAATTTCAATTGCGCCGAAGAAACTTTGGAGCATTTTTTTTTTTTACTCATTCTCATCTCCTAGATATAATAAACCTTTCTATTCTGATACTTACTCCACTTCGCCTATCCTGCATGTTCTAGGTCCTTCTCTTTTCCATTCACTTACAACTACAAACTATACTATTAACATCAGCGTATCGTCCTCCATTCTTTCCAGTGGCTCGAACCGTCTCCAAACACTGATCCAGTATTGGAAGTAGAAGCGTTAACACGTCCAGTGTGTAAATTAACACTTCTTACCCTTTCAGTCTTCTTTACACCAACTATATTACTCAACAATTCATATGAAAACTTCAGCCTTTTAACCCGTTTTCTATAATTTTGAATGCACCCTCACCTCACTTCTATAAGGGAAAGCTGACTCAACAATCTCTTCAGATGTTTTGTAAACACCTTTCTATATTTCATGCTTCACCTTTCCTCTGGTTCCCCGTTTTTTCCCATCCTACCGTCATCTGTATTAACAACACATAGCTGCACTTGTCATAAAAATCAACTGCTTTATTTTTTGCGTTTAATATTGTGTGTCTGTTCACTATTACTAATTTGTACTGAATCATCTACTAACATCAGTCTTCCCACATTCAATTCACAACCCATAGTATTGTCTGGTAAATTCGTTCCTTCATGTAGTGTCCTTTCTCAATCCACTCACACCACTGTCCTCAAAAATATTCAATACCCACGGAGACATAGTGCACCTTTGTCTCAAACCTGCTTTTACTCCAAACCAGTCACTTCCCCGGCTACATGTTGCACGCGCTTTAGGTACATGCATACCACATATACCTTTTTCGTCACTCTCATATGTCTCGGGTGACTGTTTCGTAAGTTTGCATTGTTTTCCTCGCTGCTCTCTCCCCATCAATCTTCTTTTATCTGTCTTACCTTCTCAGTTAAAATCCGACACCTTCCCTGGTATGCTAGTTATTGTGATTATCGTTATAGTTACATCCATAACGTCTTAGATGTAAATTGAAATTGTATATATATATATATATATATATATATATATATATATATATATATTATATATATATATAATATGTGTGATATAATATATGTGAGAGAGACAGAGAGAGACAGAGAGAGAGAGAGAGAGAGAGAGAGAGAGAGTGTGTATGTGTGTTAACCACCAATACCCTTTAATATCGAATTAAGTCGCTTCACAAGGGGAATAACTAAGCTCGAAAGGGTATCGTAATTGGCTAGTGCATTTGCCTCGGCGAGGATTGAATCTGTGCCCTTTGGATTCGGTACAGAGGTCGACAGTCAACTTATCCATAGTTACCTATGTATCGAATTCAAGGGCACAGATTCGAATTATGGCTTTTATAAAACATAAATCCCTCTGTGATGTAAGTTGTTCCCAAAGTAAAGTGAATTCGATATTCAAGATATTTGTTAGGTTGATATTTGCAATTATGGTAAAGTTAAGTGTTTATCAGTAAAGAAACTAACGTATATTTGTATACGTATATACATACTAATACACAAAACCAATATAGAATTCGATATTAAAGATATTTGTTGGGTTGATATTTATAAAAAAACTGACACATATTTTATACATATATACATACGAATAAATAAGTATGTAGTATATATTCATATACATAGTACTATATATTTATTATCATACATAAAAGTAACTCAAGAATTCTGTCTTAACCGGTGGTACATATTCTTAATGGCCGACGTAGATTTAAACTCCTCTGAACTTCATGTAGACCAAAAATACCGCCTAAATCTGGTCCTACGACAAAATACCGCCTAAATCTGGTCCCAGCCTCTGTTATCAATCCACACATCAGATAACGCGGACGGAAGACTCTTGTGCTGGGGTTCCCACGTATTGACTCAGACGCGCAGTTGGCTGGATGGCTGGCGTTTGCTCAGATAATTGTACGGCCTTTTGTTTTTCGAATAATTCTACTCGTGTTAGGTTTGTGGAGTGTTTGCCCTGCTTGATTAATCGAATCATTTCTGTTGTAGGGAAAAGGGTTCGTTCGTGGGTTCTTCTCGTCCGGACAGAATTTTATGGAGAGGTAATCCTGAAACCGCTGCTCTTGCGTTTCATGGTACTACTCAGGTCACGTGAAAGTTGCGTTTGTAAAAGCAACAATGCAGATCAGCATAAAGTACCCATGTATACCCCAGACTAGAAATATAGAAATTTGCTAGGAAATGAAACGGTGACTAGAACCTTCCACCAAAAAATGCCCTCTCCGGAATGGTGGAAGCTTATAGGAATCTGCTTGATCGGAACTGAGACTGGAATTCTCAAGCTCGTCAAAGAAGAAGGAAACAATCATCAAAGTAGGCAGCACATTTATTGCTTGATCTCCATTGAGCAACTTTGGGACAGGGTACTTTGGCGGGTTTTTTTTTTCTTTTTTTATTTATGTATTGTACTGTTATTCTTATTTTTCCTTGCTGTTTTTTCATGTGGCATTTGTAATCATTAGAACCATTCTGGCACTTTATTTATCCCCTTGGCTTTCTTTATGTCGTATGAGTTCAGTAATAATAATAATAAGATTAATAATAACAAGAGATGCAAAGCCACTGAAGGGACGGACTGTTCCTTCAGTTCAACAGAACTGGAGCCAAACCAGTTCCTACAGAAAAGAGACCGTGAGTGAGGCTACCTTCCAGTGGCGAGAGTCAGGAGAACAGGTTAGGCCGAGGGTATTTAGTGGATGATAATCTGTGATCAAGAAAATGTCACCAAAGAAATAAAAGCCCCATATTCAAAAGCTGTATTCCGTACGTGTACTTGAAGTCAAAAGTCTCAAATGAAAACAGGGCCTCAGGTTGGAGGATCAAGAACGGGAGAACTGCTGAAAGAATTTCCGTAGAAATGAGAGGTAACCGGTAATGGTCTTTCCGCCTGAAGAATTAGTTACGGAGAATTGAAAGGCAGAAGTTGAGGAAAACTTTTTGATCAACAAACAGGAAATGTTTTTCATTTGAGGGCTAAGTAGTACTAGAAGACTTTGTACGTAAAAAAATAATGAGAAGAAAAAAAAAAAACTCCACTTCGAGGGAAAAGAGCACAACTAGTTATAACAGCTTTAAAACAGGAACGTGTAGAAACTGCTACAAATTTTGGAAGGATTGATCGCTCTTCTAACGGGATGGCTTGAGAGCAGGAATATTTAGGCCAAAATTGAGAAATGAAATGGTATGTGGAGAAGAAAATGCTACCTCAGTTTCACAACTGTTAGTATCACAGGCAAATAGAGAAAGCTCGATGTCAATCTGCTATGAACCATATTTTCTTTGAGGTTGTATAACGGAAGAATAAATGTCTAGGTTGTTTTGTCGTTCAAGAATAACTTCCTTTGTCCATTCTAGTATGGCCTTGTCTTGGAATATGTTTAGGCCATGCATAATAAAACAGTCTTTTGATCACACTAGTGTTTACTTTCCGGAAATTGGTAATGTGATCCTTTTCAAGAAATGGTTGCCCTAAAAGGCTTGTCTAGTTTAGGATGTGCCTATCAGTGAAAAATGAGTTAAATTACATGTTAGCTGAAAGTAGAATTTAGACGAGTGAATTTATGGGATACTGTAATAAATACTTCGCCGAGCGAAATTGTAAGTCGTTTAGGTGTGAGATGGGATTTTAGAGGATTCACTTTTAAATTGCGCCAAGGCAAAATTGCAAGTCATTAATTTGGTATTTATGTTGCTTGGCGAGACCTAAATATGTCGTAAAGAATTTATGTTCTGGTTTTGTGAAAAAGGAACAAAAATTATAGCTGGTGCATGAAAGAAGAATAGTTTCTCTCTCTCTCTCTCTCTCTCTCTCTCTCTCTCTCTCTCTCTCTCTCTCTCTCTCTCTGCAGTGTAAGTATAGGGCGGAAATCACAATGGTGATGAATATGAAAATATTGTTATTCCTCTCTCTCTCTCTCTCTCTGCATAGCCTTCATGGTTCCAATCTTTAATTTAAGGTTGTCATAATATATTGACATTGAGGATGTTTTGCCTCCTTTAGAATGATTATAACTAATAGCTTATGCTTCTGAGGTTGCCTTGTTACACCAGATTGTCCAGCGTTTCCCACAATTATTCTGCAGAAGTCATTTTCCTCTAGTTTTATAATTCGTTCACTGTGATGTCCTGTTCTAGGTGTTTCGTATTCCTTCCTTCTTCCATGTAACCCCGTAAGGGGGGCTAGTGCCCTCAGTGCACCCTCATGTAATGCACTGTAGGCATTTACTTAAGGTTCTTTGCAGCGCGCCTTCGGCCCCTAGCTGCCTCCCCTTTCAGTACTTTTACTGTACCTCCTTTCATATTCTCTTTCTTCCTTCTTACTTTCCATCCTCTCCTTACAATTGATTTATAGTGCAACTGCCAGGTTTTCCTCCTGTTACACCTTTCAAACCTTTTACTCTTAATTTCCGTTTCAGCGCTGAATGACCTCATAGGTCCAGTGCTCGGCCTTTGTTCTAAGTACTATATTCTATTCAACACTATATTCAATTCTTCCGTGTTCCCCGAGTCCTACCAATCTTTCAGTCTTTTCGATTCCTTTCCAGCTATATTACTCTACCATACAACATCTTCCGTTTAGAAGGGTTGGATTCATATACTGTCAGCCTAGTTTTCAGAAAGTCTTTTGAAGTTCAATTGTTAGCCATATGTCCTGCTTACCCAAATTGCGTTGCACTGTAGTTAACTAATTACAGATTTTGTTTAAGCTTCTTTGTTCATCAGCACTCTTTGCTTAAGACTATAGATCTCAAGCTTCTGTGTTCTTGAGGCAAAAGTCAAATAGTATTTAAAATAAAACTGATTATAAATTCTTCTAAAAGTTGAAGTATCGACTCTTAAAATTGGAAAGGCTATGGGACTTACGGAAACAGAATTGGGACCAGAACTCCACAGCATGGAGGTAGATGGGAGAGAACAGAATTATTTAGTTTATACATCTTTTATGCGAGCAAGCTTGCAGTTCATGTTAGTATTTTTTTTTATATTTGATAGAAAATCAAAAGTTTATTGAAAATTGTAATAATCATCCTACGAAGATCTATATTATATTTTTTTCTTTTTAAATGACTCTCTAATTAGTAAATTGCACTTTTAAGGCACCGGAAAGTTATGTACGTGGAACGATATATCAACCTTGTATTCCTGATTCCAGCTCCCCGCTCGTTCATCCAAAGAGCTTTGGCCGAGATCAAATGGCCCTTTTCACTTTTCGTAGCGCGTGTCAGTTGGTTATTTTTGAGTCTCAAACGAAAGAGACCGTTGGGTCAACTGCTCTCTCTCTCTCTCTCTCTCTCTCTCTCTCTCTCTCTCTCTCTCTCTCTCTTTATATATATATATATATATATATATATATATATATATATATAGATATATATATATATTTATATATGCTTATCAGGTACAAAAACTTGGTTTCAAGACTACCTGTATGATCGTATGTACTGTCTTGCTAACTTATTATATATTAAGAATTTCTACCAGTTTGTATCAGTCCTCTGAAGATGGCTTAGCAATGAAGCCGGCGCTGGTCAAGATTTACAACCTTTCATTTCTTTCTCGTGTTGTTAGATACACACACACACACACACACACACACACACACACATATATATATATATTTATATATATATATATATATATATATATATATATATATATATATATATATATATATGTACACACATATATATTATAAATATATATGTGTGTGTGTGTTGGTGTGTGTACCTAACACCACAGGGAGGAAATGAAAGATTGTAAATATTGACTGGTGTCGACTTCATTGCTATGCCATCTTCAGAGGACTGATACAAATTGGTCGAAATTCCTAATATATATGTTTTGATCTAAGTAGGTATTTGAGAGCAAATGGAACGGATGGTGGAACGAAGCGAGAGAGAAGGCCAAATTAAATTTTGGATGTTGAATGCAAATGAAAGAAGACTAGTTTTAAACTTTTGTGGTTAATTTTTTGTATATTATTATAATAGGAAGAAATGAAAAAGTGGACAAATGTGGGCGTAGGTAGAAAAGTTTAAAGGGTTACGCCGGGTAAAAGGATGGCTTGAGTGTTTTGAGATGGTTCGAGCATGTGGAAAGATCGGGGGAATAGAATGTAGTTTTGTGATGGAGTAGAAGAGCTGTTGGTGACGGAAAGTGTCGTTAGCCATGATGTGTAAAGCCTCATTCACACATCAGATGTCAGAAGCGGGAAAAGTCAGGACCTTATCCGCTGTTTCTCGGGCCTTAGGAGTACGTGCTATAGTAGATTCACATCAACCGTGCATTTGATGTCTAGGCCCGTCCCTTACGACGCTCCTGATTGGCTGTTGATAAGCCAATCACAGGACTGGAAGCTCTTCAGTCTCTCGAGAGAGTTCACATAGGCGGGATGTATGTTCCACCTCTCCTTTTGAAAGACGTATCACTCAGGAGAGGTGGAATGTACATCCTGCCCATGTGAACTCTCGAGAGAGGCTGAGAGTTTCCAGCCCTGTCATTGGCTTATCAACAGCCAATCAGGAGCGTCGTAAGGGACGGGTCTAGACATCAAATGCACGGTTGATGTGAATCTACTATAGTATAGATGAATGGGAGGCACACGTTGCTGATGAGCCTTTTTGTTGTGTATAGAGCACCAGTGATAATGAAGCTTCCTGCACAGAAGTTCACTACCAGTTCAGTATTTGAAATATGAATGTGAAAGTTACCATTGTCTTGTTAAGTTTCTAGAGCCAGCCCCTGTATGGGTCAACGGTTAAATGTTAAGAAAATGCAATTTTTTAGTCATATACAACACATATAGGTTTACATACACACCCATGTCTATATGTAAATTCCATAAATACAGTAGAGACCAAATTACTTACGGTATTTTTGGTTTTTTTGTTTTTTACAAAGGAAAAAATTGATTCGAATCAACTCCCAGAAGAAGGCAAAAGATGGAGCAAAAACCTTCACATTATTGGTAGCTAAAGTGTGTATGTACACAAAACGAAACGTTACTTAGTCATTTATAATGAATATCTCATAAAATTTATGCGAATTTATAACACATACATCTTGCCTTTTTTTCTTTAACTGAAGACATCTATTGACGAGAGCAAATGATTTACAAAATGTTAATGATTTTTAACAGGTTTACAAATAAAACATTATATGTTAAAAGAGAAATCTTACCTGAAAACCTTGGCGATATTAAAAACCGAATTATTTGTCTCTGAAAAGTTGTGAAATAGGAAAAGAGAATAAAAAAAATTGAGAAGCAATTTCTCAATTTGTATCACATAAATAAATCTTTAACGTCTAAAGGTGAACGTTATGACGACATTTCTGGTAAATAGACACCGAATATCTTTGTCTCCGAGGACGCAAAAAGCAAATAGTTTAAAATTCAGCTCGGGCGACCGCTGTATTGCTGGAGGGCGCGTGAGCCGTGAAGGATTGGATTCTTTGACGAAATCCTCGGCATCGGAGCGTGAAGGATCTTCCCTGGAGGATCTTTGGAAGTAAGATTTGACTGCGAGAAGTGTGTGCTAGGAATGAAAATAGGATCTCGGAGAGGAGCGCGCTCACACCGATATAAATACACCGAGATCTCCTCCTCTGCGAAATTCTAACGTGAATGAACCGGGTGGTTGTGAGGCCTACATTCTCAGACTGCATTGTAGAGAAGAAGTATCAAGTTTGTTATGAGAAATAGAAGTATGAATCAGTGTTTCGTTTTCTGAAACATAAATCACGTTCCTTGTGATCTGCTGATTTGAAGAATGCATAGATATTCTGTTTACTGCATTATTATTATTATTATTATTATTATTATTATTATTATTATTATTATTATTATTATTATTAATTATTATTATTACAATAGCTTATTACTTAGTAGATATATATATATATAATATATATATATATATATATATATACATATATATATATATATAAATATCGAACTACAAATGTCCTTTAATATCTAATTCTCTCTACCTCGGAATTAATATATTTTCATATATGTATATATCTTAACAGCCTCATTATTTTATTATTATTATTATTATTATTATTTTTTTATTATTATTATTATTATTATTATTAATTATTATTAATATTATTATTATTATTATTATTGCCAATAGTTTTATTACATAGTATATATATCTTAACAGCCTCATCATATTTATAGATTTTATGACTGGCCGCACCATATTCTCATATTTTCAATGCCTTAATGTTTCATAACTACCATCATTATATTATCTTAATACGTCAATAATATTCCCTTTAATTTTAAGAAAATTGTTATGCATTTCACCAAAGGGCGCTGACTGATTGATGTAATAATTGCAGTTTTGAAATAGAAAAGAAATATTGGCAAACACAAGATTTTCATAAAAACTAAATGTAGTTAACATAAATATGATGAGGATGTTGATGATACAAATTTAGTTTAATAAGCTATTGTCAGTTAAATAATAATAATAATAATAATAATAATAATAATAATAATAATAATAATAATACATGGGACACCAGAGTTGAAGAGAAAGAAAGGGAAAAAATGAATAAGTATCAAGACCTGAAAATAGAAATAAGAAGGATATGGGATATACCAGTGGAAATTGTACCCATAATCATAGGAACACTAGGCACGATTCCAAGATCCCTGAAAAGGAATCTGGAAAACCTTGAGGCTTAAGTAGCTCCAGGACATATGCAGAAGAGTGTGATCCTGGAAATGGCGCACATAGTAAGAAAAGTGATGGACTCCTAAGGAGGCAGGATGCAACCCGGAACCCCACACTATAAATACCACCCAGTCGAATTAGAGGACTGTGATAGACCAAAAAGAAAAAAAAAGAAAATAAAGTAAAAACCATTTCAGTTAACTGAATGTCAAGGCGTTCTTCAGATTAGCAGACTGCAGGAACTCTCCAGATATTGCAACCGGGGGGCCTCCTAATGATGGCACCAGTTTCGGGTTCCGATTTATGACCCACCAAATGTCAGGTTTGGTGATCTTTCCCCGAAGAGTTCATTTCTCTTCACTTTTCCATAAATACTCAGAAGCTGGACTTCTTCAGACGGCTGCCTGATATATATATAAGAGACTCTCGGATCTTCTTTCAGAAGTTTATGTGACTCTGAACTTGATCACAAGCAGTGGTCTTAAACCTTATTTGAAATATGAAAATTTCCTGCTCTCTCTCTCTCTCTCTCTCTCTCTCTCTCTCTACTTTTATCATTTCGCTCCCTTCTTTTTTCTCTCCAATTATCATTGAAATATCATTCGCTCCTTTTTTTCTCTCCATTTATCATATAAATTTCTCTCTCTCTCTCTCTCTCTCCTCTCTCTCTCTCTCTCTCTCAACACACACACACACACAAACACAAAATTAATCATCTTTTGTATTGCCACCTTACCAGTGCTGTGATAACGCTACTGTGATTATACTTCATTATACCTTTATCATTCGAGTGCAGTGAATCAGTGAATTCTCTCTAAAAACAGAAAAGAAAATTATCTTGGACACGATGAGGATTTTCCGTTGAGAGTAATTTGTTAGTTGAGTTTATAATAATGCAAGTCTGTAGTTAGGTCTGATGTTAGTCATGAAGAATACATATGATTATTATGTGGAATAATATATTTGGAATTCGCTCTCTGCTTTCGTTTTTTTATGTCAACTTATTCGATCCATAAAGAAACCCATCTTACAGGGTGAGGGTCTGCTTACGGTGTGCCTTGTACTACTCAGAGTAGAGGATGCAAAAGATTTTTATTTTCTTTTTGTTCTGCACCACTTCGATTTCCATCTTCGTTGCTCTCTGTCCTTGACTTTTCCAGCTTCTTCTACTTTGTATTGCACCAATTTTCACCTTTCTTTTTAGAACCATTCTTGGAGGACGACTCCGTGTCTGGTGATGTGACTCATTGGCCCCAGGGGCGGATTTAGGGTGCGTGGGGCCCTAGACCGGTTACCTTAGGGAGCCCTCCTCTCATTTATGGGCAAGCAAAGCGGGCCTTACAGCGGTGGGGGGGGCTGGGTTCGTTTCTGAGATTTATTTTCTAATTATATTATTATTATTATTATTATTATTATTATTATTATTTTATTATTATTATTATTATTATTATTATTATTATTATTTATTATTTTAATGAGTTGCGTGGCCCTCACAGCGCGGGACCCAAGGCCATGGCCTGCTCGGGACTCCCCCCCCTCCCCCCCCCCCCCCCCCCCCCCCCCCCCCACTCAATCCACCACTGATTGGCCATTGAACTACTATTAGGAAACGGAATGCCATGTGTATGTCAATTAAATGTGTGTGTATGCTTATTATATATATATATATATATATATATATATATATATATATATATATATATATATATATATATATATATATCTATATATATGCGTATCTGGCCACTGTCCACTGTATAGTAAGCACACTGGAGATGTTTTTGTCTGACCAGACTAAATGTGAAGTTTATTACTAGCAAGCCATAGTATCCACCCTTTCTTATATTACCATCACTTTTTTAAAGGTGTGGGCACGCCAATAATGAGAGTCATGCCAATGAAAACCTTATCCATTTCTCTCTTCAATGCACTGAAGGCCGCTCGTGATTCAGTCCAATCAATTTAGCGTTACTTTTTGACTGGATAATCAGGAATGCAGTTTATGACTGCTAGATCATTTCGGTGTCTCCTTTGGTCGCCTTATGCAGGATATAAAGCACTTCAGTGGCGCGATGGGTAAGGTCTTGGTGTGCCACTTCGGTGGCCGCGAGTTCGATTGTCTGGCATTCCACTGAGGGGTTAGATATGCTTATTTCTGTCGCTATAAATTCACTCTCGACGTGGT
>NC_087218.1:67293491-67305991 GCF_015104395.2 Macrobrachium nipponense | reverse complement strand
CTATATATATATCGTATATATATATATATATCTATATATATATATATATAGATATATATATATATATGTGTGTGTGTGTGTGTGTGTGTGTGTGGTGTGTGTGTATGATAAATATATATATGATTTACAACAAGTGAATTGCGTATACCCATACGAGAATATTCTGTTCGTTTCATGCTTCTAGTTTTATTTGAAATTTTTTGGTAGCATTATGGAACCCTTTTCATGTAACACCACGCGGCTTCGTGGAGAATGCTATCCCCATGAAATATCACTTTTGACCCTCGTAACTGATCTTATATGGGATTTTATTAATTTATATGACAGGGTCATTATAGATAGTTTTCCTATGACGTCACAGCAGACGAGCACCTGATAAGCCGCCGCCATCTTTGAGGACAAGTATTGTAAACAAAGGGAATATAAAATTTCGTCGTTATTCTAAGGAATTATGATCCATACCACGAAAAATGACAGCGCCTCAGTTGCGTGATCGGTTTGGTCTTGGCCTGCCACCTCGGTGGCCGAGAGTTCAATTCTCGGGCATTCCATTGAGGGGTCAGAGGTGTATTTCTGGTGATAGAAGTTCACTCTCGACGTGGTTCGGAAGCCACGGAAAGCCGTTGGTCCCGTTGCTGAATAACCACTGGTTCCATGCAACGTAAAAACACCAGACAAACAAACAAACAAACCTCCATAGATTTAAGTGTTGAATGCGATTTTGGACTTATGAAATATTGTGAATGTCGATATGAAGAAATCGAATAGGCGAAATATAGCACAAATAAGGTTTTTTTTTTTTTATGATCGACACGGTGACGGGTTTAGAGACTGAGGTCATGGGATATTTGAAACTTTCATTTCTTGTAAGTTGTCCGTTGGCGCGAGTCCGCCTTTCATTTCATTTATTTTTAAAAAATTTACATAGTTTAATTTCAGGCCAAATCATCATAGTCCCACCCCATCCAGAGACAGAACCTACCCAGTCAGGGGAAAATTTTCGACAACACTAGCCATTTTTTTTTTTTTTTTCACTTTTGATATCTAATATCAATTTTAACAAATACGTAATTCACTATCCACTACTTCAAATTTTAAATATTTGGCCAAAATTACTTCCTAGCGGCTGTAAATCATCTATCATTTGACAGAGAGCGCAGTGGCTGTTAATGAATTACTTTGTGAAATATTTATGCCCTAGCAATCTTTAATTCTTCACCCGTATCACTAATTACACTAACAATTAATAAGACTCATCACTAATGAAGTGATTTGATAATATTTTCGTATGTCTTAAAGGCTGATCATTAACCGTGTTTATCCTGGAAATCCACAATCCACAGTGCTCTTCTTTTATCTCCT
The DNA here is from genome assembly GCF_015104395.2 of Macrobrachium nipponense. Taxonomy (NCBI): domain Eukaryota; kingdom Metazoa; phylum Arthropoda; class Malacostraca; order Decapoda; family Palaemonidae; genus Macrobrachium; species Macrobrachium nipponense. The sequence continues at coordinate 67,304,629 of NC_087218.1, read as the reverse complement.
CGATTTCAGACAATAGCCGGGACTGAGTAATACGATTTACCGGCCTGTTTGACCTACTGAAGCACCCAAACTCGCTGCAAGTGTTCACCATATTCCGAGGATTAATAGGCACATTATCATTGCAAATTTCCGAAAAATCGTTCTCATCATGATTGTGGGCGTCGCTTTTGCTCAATACAGCTGACCTACAACATGGCCGACTTCCGTGTTTACATCCGGGCCTCATTCTGGATCGAAAACTATCTATACTCAAAAGAGGGATTACCAACGAAAACTAAACTCTTTGAATCAAACGCTTTAATGACGTATTCTGTTTTGTTCCTTGCATTGCATAACTTGTACAATACAACAGAATGCAATCAAGCATGATTTTTTTTTTCTGTAAACGAAAACTATTGAGATTTGAGATGGCTATGTCTGTCCGTCGGACCTTTTTCTGTCTGCCCTCAATCTTAAAACTACTGAGGATATAGGACTGCAAATTGGTATGTTGTTCATCCACCCTCCAATTATCAAACATACCAAATTGCAGCAGCTCTCTTAGCCTCGGTAGTTTTTTATTTTGATTAAAGTTAGTTAGCCATGATCGTGTGTCTAGCGCCGCTATAGGTGCCAACAACACTGGCCACCACTGAGCCGGAGCTGAGAGTTATATACAGTATTATACACTGTACAGAAAACTCGTTTTTGACTTGTTATATGTGTAACAAATATATTTTTGTAAAGGTAGGGACTAAAAAAAAAATAGAAAAGCAGAAGCTTGAAACTCTCCCTTCGAAAAGGTAGCAGTAGAGATTGGAGGCAATGTTTGCAGTTGTAAGGTAATTCTTAAAAACTTTTTCATTGACGTATTTTAGCTGTTTAGGTATTACCAATATGAGTAGATGGAAGCGCATGGAAACTGGAGAAAGATCGAACTGTTACCCGACTTGGTTAAGGATATTTAAAAGAAAAAAAAATAAAGGGAAAAAGAGAGAAATGAAGAAGGTGCAAGAGCGGAAGATGGAAGAACTGTCCTCGTTGAATCTTTCTACAAAACTTGTAAGTCTAGTATTCGCGGAAATGGTTCGTCAGGCTTAAAGCGCAGAGGGAAAAAAGAAACTTACGATAAACCTGAAAACATCAAAGTACTTAAAAAAAAAAAAAAAAAAAAGCAATGACTCCCACGTGCTGCATATATTAGACTAACTGTCAAAACAATTTGCGGTCATACATCATGTCTTCTCTGAAGGCGACAATATCCTGAAATACTTCAGTTTTCCGCCCTTCCAGGCATAACTGCATTTTTTTTCAACTCTCCCTTTCCGGGGAAACGGTCCGCAATTTTACGATGATGGGCTAGCAGAAAAATGGATAAAATATAATGAATTTTCCACCCTCAAAGTCTATTTGAACGATAAGATGTCATTTCCAATGTCGAGGATCTTGGACGAGTATTAAAAAGTCATCATTCTTTATGAAAGGTCATTTTCTAAATATGCGTCACGGGAAAGTGAATATTACTTTTCAAGGATGCGAGTCAAGGGCTTCGTCAAGAGAGAGAGAGAGAGAGAGAGAGAGAGAGAGAGAGCTGCGATCATATTAATATATTCAGCGATCTTATTCTGGCGATGCGAAATTTAATGATGCATACGCGCTCTGATTATTATCATTAGCGGTTTCTCGAGTGCTGTTTTGAGCTAGCGTAATAACTGCTATCCATTATCAGCAGTGGGGTTAGAATTAAAGTAATTGTCTGAATAACCTCTTTTTTGATGTGCTGATTATTGCAATCTCTTGCGTGCAGATCCCTTGGGGAGTTGTAACAGCATGCTATGTAGGTTATGAACTTATGGGGAGAAAATGTTTGCTGTTGGCTGTTACAGAGGCGTACCACTTTCAAGTGATGAGTTGATTCCATCACAGCTCTGGCACTTGATATTGAAGCACTTTGTCTTATTTTTGTTATTATGTTTTTAGTTTCTTTTTATGTAACATATCAGCTTGAAGTTCTGTTATGAAAAATATTGCAGGAAGTTTTAGGAGTCTTGAGGATTTTAACCGAGAAAGCGAGAAGCTGACCTTGCGTATATATTATAAACATCGGTGTTGAAGTAGAATCCGCGCTATCCGAGGCCTAGAGAGAGCCTTAGCCCACAGCAAGCGAGGCCTAGACTGAGTCTGTCCACATCTTCCGAGACCTAAACCTAGACCAAGTCCTAGTCCACACCATCCGAGACTTAGACCAAGTCCTAGTCCACAACATCCAAGACCTAGACCAAGTCCTAGTTCACACCATTCTGAGACTAGACCTAAACCTAGACCAAGTCCTAGTCCACACCATCCGAGACTTAGACCAAGTCCTAGTTCACAATATCCAAGACCTAGACCAAGTCTAGTCCACAACATCCGAGACCTAGGCCCAAGTCCTAGTCCACATCATCCGAGACCTAGACCAAGTCCTAGTTCACACCATCTGAGACCTAGACCTAGACCTAGCCCAAGTCCTCGTCCACACCATCCGAGACTTAGACCAAGTCCTAGTCCACAACATCCAAGACCTAGACCAAGTCCTAGTCCACAACATCCGAGATCTAGACCAAGTCCTAGTCCACATCATCCGAGACCTAGACCAAGTCCTAGTTCACACCATCTGAGACCTAGACCTAGACCTAGCCCAAGTCCTCGTCCACACCATCCGAGACTTAGACCAAGTCCTAGTCCACAACATCCAAGACCTAGACCAAGTCCTAGTCCACACCATCTGAGAACTAGACCAAGTCCTAGTCCACAACATCCGAGATCTAGACCAAGTCCTAGTCCACATCATCCGAGACCTAGACCAAGTCCTAGTTCACATCATCTGAGACCTAGACCTAGACCTAGCCCAAGTCCTCGTCCACACCATCCGAGACTTAGACCAAGTCCTAGTTCACAATATCCAAGACCTAGACCAAGTCCTAGTCCACAACATCCGAGACCTAGACCAAGTCCTAGTCCACACCATCTGAGAACTAGACCAAGTCCTAGTCCACATCATCCGAGACTTAGACCAAGTCCTAGTTCACACCGTCTGAGACCTAGACCTAGACCTAGCCCAAGTCCTCGTCCACACCATTCGAGACTAGACCAAGTCCTAGTCCATGCCATCCGATACCTAAACCTAGACCAAGCCCTAGTCCCACACCATTGGAGGCCTAGACTGGGTATTAGTCACCACCTTCCGGGTCTGTCCTGGTTTTATATTCTTATTACTGTCATTCCTTCAGCCAATGGATTATTAATATAAAGAAGTGCAACCCAAATAATCGAATATATGCTTGTAACTGAGTTACGGAGAACAAAATTACTTTAAGACAATCGGAGTGGGTGCTTGTCCAGATTTCGTGAATTTAGCCTGATTTGTTGTCCTGGAATCAGTGTATTATGGCATCTTGTCGTGCACCCGAATTGAACGCAAGAAACGGGAAATATTAATTAGACGTTTATTCTTCGGCAATAGCAATTTATGATGTATATTTTCGATTAATAAACAATTTGTCTGGCATGCAGTTTTCCTTTCTAAGGACTTTAAGACACATTCAATCTAAAGGGTTGAACGGACAGAGTATGGGTTTGCCTAGGTTATGCAATTATTTTGGCCTCTGCTCCCACTGACCTCCTTTCATCACTGGTATCAACACCTTTGTTGTTTTTCGTTATGTAAATAATTGATGAGAAAGTAAGTTGACTTAGCTAACACCACAACAGTGGCCCTTAACGCCCTCGAGGAAGAAGGTGGGAGAGATTGGGAGGCTGACTTGTTATTGTAAACGAAAGTAAAAACAATAAGGATCCTTAACGCTGAGAGAGAGAGAGAGAGAGAGAGAGAGAGAGAGAGAGAGAGAGAGCAGCAGCAGCAGCAGCAGCTTGTATTGGCATAATAACCAAAGCCGGTAAAACTTTTCATGTAGATATTTTTTCCTCAACTTTAAATTTAATCACTCGTATATAGTGTTATGTCTTTTAGTTTTCGGTGCGTGTACAAAATAATAGTGATTGTATGTTCATCATAAAAACTCGTATCACACTGCAAAATACTTTCAAAATGTACTAAAGAGAAGTGTATTGTAAATGAATTCTATTAAATTACGGGCCTTCTTTGTTTAGTGTAATGGACATTAACATAATTTTTACCTTCTAATACTAACATTAACAAAATTAGTATACTGAAAGTATCACATCAGTCATGACAATTGAAAACATTCAACAGTGGAAACTCGACCTCGAGAGCGGCCTCGAAGCCAAGGCCTTGCTCAAGACCTCCAACGTTGGCTTATACTCCGGAGTCCAGTGAACTAGATATGCAGTTTTTATGAGGACCTTACCCTGTCATTGCGTCGTTGTATTACAACACTTACAAAGTCCTGGAGTAAGTTTATATAAATAAATTCCTTCAGATTATTTTGAACTCTAAATGGAAGCCGATTTCAGTTTCTATTTATGAACTGTCGTACTGAGCAATTTCCTATCGGAAGTATCTACTCGTCAGCTGCGTTCGTAGAGAAAACGGCACATTTGTCGGGAAACGAATTTGATCACTTAGGCATTCATTACATGAGGTTCTTTGCAGCGTCCCTTCGGCCCCTAGCTCCAGCCTCTTTCATTATTTTTCTGTGCTTCCATTCATATTCTCTTTCTTCCACCTGACTTACCACCCTCTCTAACAATTGTTTCACTGTGTAACTGCAAGGTTTTCGTCTAGTTACACCTTTCAGGCCATCTTACTTTCAATTTCCCTACTTTCAATTTCCCTTTCAGTGCTGAATGACCTTACAGGTCCTAGTGCTTGGCCATTGGCCTAAATTCTATAATCCAGCCCAATCCAATCACTCAGAATGACCGATCTTTGTGTCTTTGTGGTTTGTTGTCTGCTAATTTGCTTGTTTGTCCAGTCTGGAATTCTTGGAGCCTTTATAATTACATACGTCATATATTTAATATACGTGTCTGTACAGACGAAAGATCGGTAAATGCATAAAAAAAACTGAATGGAGCTGAGAAAAACGAGTGTCAATGAATTCATTTGGGCCAGGCATAGAAAAGAATGAGAATAAAAGGGAAAATGTTTGGAAATGCCATTTTTATGACAGCAACGATTTTGTAGGCAGGAATGAATTTCTTAGAATAAAAGAGAAAGGGGAGTCTTGTGGAAATGCGCTTTGCCAGAGGCTGGATCACTGGAAAAGCATGGTTTCCACAGAACTCTGTTCAAAAGTATGCTTGGGAAAGAGAGACCAAGCGAGGAAAAGAGTTTATTAGATAATGTGTGTTCAGACAGAGTGGATGGAAGTCCAAGCTGATAGATGGTAATAGGATTGAGTAACGGCGGCGGGGGTGGGGGGCGGAGGTGATCTGGATAGGGAAGTGGAAGTAGTAGATCAGGAGTATTATAAAACCCAACGGTTGGTGTCACAGAGTCTGCACGCAGAGTTTTTAGGTGCAGTAGGTTAGGAAGAGTAAATAAAAGCAGAAAATGGTGAAATGGTGGGACAAAAAGTTAAAGGCCTATACTCTGTTTTTTTTCATCTGTCCATCCGCCTGTGGTGTTTTTGTATGGTAACACTGCGTCCCGGGCTTTAGATAGTTACGGTATTTGTAAGTTTTAGGTAAATAAAAGGATATCTGGGTGTACATTTGCAACTGAAAGTGTTTTAATAATTTAGTGTATGCGAATTACACCGTTAATATTCGAAATAGGATATTATTATAATCGTTGAATGTGAGCTGAATGTAACTATCTAAAGCCCGGGACGCAGTGTTACCATACAAAAACACCACAGGCGGATGGACAGATGGAAAAAAACAGAGTATAGTGAAGGAGGAAGGTGATTATTTGAAATTAAACTGATTGCCTGTAAGTGGGGATCATATGTAGTCTTACAGGATGATGGACATAGGGTAGAAAGGATGAAAATGGGAAACGAACAGAAGTCATGCAATGAACATTAGGATGTGGATATTAACTAATGCTTTAGATGGCGTCAATTTATTCTATATCGAAGTAAATGCAAGAAGATGTAATAAATGCTCTGAAGTTTCTTCGGAGCAATCGAGTTATCTGTACAGTGAATACTGCTGTATGAAACTCTCAGCCACTGCCCATGAAACTTTCATCCATGGCTCAGTGGTGGTCTTTGTTATATAGCGGTGCCAGATGCACGATCATGGGTAATTTTAATCTTAAATAAAATCAAAACTACTGAGGCTAGAGGGCTGCAATTTGGTATGTTTAATGATTGGAGGGTGGATGATCAACATACCAGTTTGCAGCCCTCTAGCCTTAGTAGTTTTAATTACATGCTTTTATTTAAAGCGCCTCAGTGGCGTGATCGGTATGGTCTTGGCCTGCCATCTCAGTGGACACGAATTCGATTCTCGGGCATTCCACTGAGGGGTTAGAGATGTGTATTTCTGGTGACAGAAGTTCACTCTCGACGTGGTCCGGAAGTCACGTAAAGCCATTGGTCCCATTGTTGAATAAGCACTGGTTCCATGCAACGTAAAAACACCGTACAAACAAACAAATGCTTTTATTTAACTTGATTTCTGAGCCTGTCTGTCTGGGTGAAATCTAGTAACTCAAGGTTTGACCTGTTCCCTTCGTCAAATGGACTTTAAAGTTTGCAAGGTTACTTAATCTCGGTGACAATACAACCCTACATGATCAGTAGGTTAGCATTGACCTTTAGTGACCGTGCAGTAACCTTTTACCCAGTATCTCAGAATTTTATGAAAATCTTGGGATTTTTCATACTTTGTTTGACTCGGTAGAATAAGTTAATTAATCTGCGGATTTTTCAAACCTTTGGCTCGACAGGATATCCCGTTCTTTTTTTTCTTTTTTTTCTTTTTTTTTCAGTTACAATCATAAATCGGTTACAATCTTTGTCAAAACTAAAAAGTATAAAATAAAAAATATATAAATTTTAAACATGCTTTTTTAAAATCCTCCGGAAAGTACAAAATAATTTTTTGATACACGAGGATTTTCTTACAGTTAATCATGTCTACAAAAATAAAAGCGTCGGCGCCAAACATGGAAGGAAATGTTGAAAGAAATTAAATATATATATATTTCTTTTCTTGTAGCATTTCTGCTACATGTTTGGCCCCCACAACCTTTAATTTTTGTAGCCATTATTAATTGAAAGAAAATCCTGGCGTGGCTCAAAAAAGTATTTTGTACTTTTTAATGCATTTTAATAAAAACGTGTTTTAATTAAGATCTGAAGACGGACGGGTAGACAAAAAGCCATCTCAATAGTTTTCTTTGACAGAAAACTAAAATAGTTAATGGTCAAATGGGCCTCAGACATGAACATGTTAAAATATGAAGATTGCTGTCTGAGCACAAAACAGTCCTTTGTTAGTGGAGCGAGTTAGTATTTTGAATATTTGTACAAGGGAAAAGATAGAAGACAGGCAAGGCTGAATGACACAAGAATGGAGGATGTTAGTTAGTGTAAGGTTGAGAATGTCCCAGGATAGACTGTTGAGAATGTAAGGATTGCAGTTAAGAGGCCAAATGATAAAAAAAAGATTACAAGAGGGGAGCTGCAGTACAAACGTGAAAGTGTAGATGAGTGACTGACAAAGGTTTGTCTATCATATATATATATATATATATATATATATATATATATATATATATATATATATATATATATATATGGACATCTTGGTATAAATACCACCTTTTCTGTAAATTTATCTCATTCATCTACCTGAAGAGGGAGACAGCAGTCTCTGAAATATAGTACTTTTCTCTCTATATTTTAGTGTTTTTATGGGCTCCTTTTATTATATATATATATATATATATATATAATATATATATATATATATATATATATATATATGCATACATATATACAAATACATACATAATAGAATCTACTGGACACATTTTACCCAATACATATATAATGGTAATGGACAAGCTAAGTTAAGTATATCATAGTTTAACCAGACCACTGAGCTGACTAACAGCTCTCCTAGGGCTGACCCGAAGGATTAGATATTTTTATTACGTGGCTAGGAACCAATTGGTCACCTAGCAACGGGACCTACAGCTTATTGTGGAATCCGAACCACATTATATCGAGAAATGAATTTCTAATTATCCGAAATACATTCCTCTGATTCCACGAATCGAACCTTGGACTACCGGATCGGTAGGAGGGCACGTAACCCACTCGTCCAACGAGGAAGTTCCGAGATTTTTTTTTTTCTATGGCATTACGGTTATTGCAATTATATATATGCCTGTGCGTATGTATGTATTTATATATTTGCCTACACAATACATGATACATACATATATGTATTAGAGGTTCAACGATACAGATAACCCAGTACTTTATGCAGCTGATGCCTGAACGAAAAAAGAAGTACTAAGAGTTGAAAGTTGCGCCTGACCCTTAACGAATCTCTGGACTTCCCTTTGTAGAGAGAGAGAGAGAGAGAGAGGTTACCATCGTTCCTAGGAAAGTCAGATGAGGAAAATCCTTCGTTACGTTGCGAAACAGGCAAGTCACCCAACCAAACGATACAGGATGTAGATTTTGACGTAACGAGGAAAAGTAGTTGATTTGCAGGTTTTATGAAATCACATCATCCCTGGAGAGCCTCTCTCCTTTAGCCCACGCGATGGCAATATTTTTATGGGCTTATAAACAATGATTTATTGAGTGATCATTTCCAAGTGTTTTGTTTACGGAGCGTGCCATTTTTTCTCCGTGATAGGAAGCTCGCGGAACTGTGGCGCCGTGAAAGAAGCAAATGGCTAAGCGTCATTTTCTCTCTCTTTTCTTTCTGTTGTTGAGCAGCAGCAATTGAGATTGCCCTCTAAAGTGAAGACAAAAGAACCAGTTGTTGGAGAAAGTGATTGGCCGTCACTGAATGATGAATAATGAGGGCTATTAGAAAGACCGGACTGAGGGAGTAGCATCACAAGTTGGGATTTCGTCACTTGCTTGTAAACATTTAAAATGAACCTTGTGCAAGTTTAGTCCTGATAGGAATATCTGTCCTCTCTCTCTCTCTCTCATATTATATATATATATATATATATATATATATATATATATAACATATATATATTCTTTGGAAGATAGAATTTTCAAGTCAAGTAGGCCCCTGTGGTCTTGTTCCATATGGACATGTTCTGATATATATATATATATATATATATATATATATATATATATATATATATATATATATATGCTCATATGTGGGTTCAGAATTTGTGTTCACATCGCTGTTCGACCGTTATTAACAAAATGAACTTGTCTGGAGCGTGGAGTGACAGTCAGCCTCAACCTTGAAGTCTCGGTCATTTTAAAGTTCTTCGTGAAGAAAGAACAAGCCTAAACATCAAAGACGTCTAGTGGCCGAGTTATTAAAGAATTTAGTGGTATAATTAGTGACATCAACTCGGGCAAGGAGCCCTTGCCTTTTCCTGCATTTTTATTTTTTTCCTTGGTCGGATCCTTAGTCCTCAGAACGTGGTTAAATTGATATCTACGTTGCCAGCACGCAAAGCTGAACACTGCCAGACGTATATATATGTGCCATGGTAGTGATTCATGAAGTCACCTCTGCGCATGCTCCTAAACAATTTTATTGATAAAGTATCCCATTCCTAAGCTACAGTGTTAGAAATCGGTTGTTTGCGTTCTTGTCCTGGGTTCGAACCTCACCTGGGAAGGAGAATTTTTTCAGTCGCTTCGAATCATCTGCAATTACAAGGTTCTTAGTGGAAAGTATGTAGAGAATTATAAGGAAATAGAAAAAAATGAAGAGGTCACTGTGGTATTTGTAATACATAGAGCTGGTTAATATGACCAATTGAGTCTAATTATCATATTACATAATTTTTCAGGGCAGATGAAGACATTGAAGACATTCAGCTCAAGAGGATCTAACCTTCCCAGACCTAGAGATTCTAAAACATTTTAATGTATGTATCATTTTTCTTATGAGAATCACTGCTATCATGATAAAGCAAGAATCTCGGGAGTTATGCATGAAATATGTGCTTGTACATTGGATAAGACGTTCTCTCTCTCTCTCTCTCTCTCTCTCTCTCTCTCTCTCTCTCTCTCTTCCATTTTATATATTTATATATAATATCTTTGCTGCGTGTTTTTATTCCATTTTCTTGCTGAAGTATTCAGTGCACAAACTGCTATGTGAATGATCCGGTTCAACGCACATATTGTTAATAGTAGTATTGCGTATTACCAGCCTTCAAGATGTTGTTACCCCAACTTTTTTATTGCGTCATTAAGAGTCGTATTAGTGAAATTTATGACCTTGAATAAAAAAAGAACCAAAAAGTTTGCCAAAGACTTTATCCTTCATACCACCTCTGTGGGAGATTCGCCCAAAGCTCACCTGGCTGAATAGATAATAATAAAATCATTTTCACTAAAAGGTTAACTTTTTCTTCTGGTGCTAGACGTCATCAGTGTTATATTTCAGGAAATTAATAAATAACTGTCTTAAATGTGGTCGAAATTTATAAGTAACGGTCATAAATGTCATGCAATATTGGTGTAGTCATGAACTATACTCTGTTTTTTTTTCATCTGTCCATCCGCCTGTGGAGTTTGCGCATGGTAACACTGCGTCCCGGTCTTTAAATAATATCCCAATTCGAATATTAACGATGTAATTCGCATACAGTAAATTATTAAAACACTTTTCAGTTGCAGATGTACACCCAGATATCCTTTTATTTACCTAAAACTTACACATAGCGTAACTATTTAAAGCCCGGGACGCAGTGTTACCATTCGCTACCACCACAGGCGGATGGACAGATGGAAAAAAAAAAACAGAGTATAGGAAGTTAGTAATGTTTCGTGATTGTATGGAATTATCATTTTAGAAAATATATTTTGTTTCAGTGCGCAAATAGATATGGAGGTGAATGTTACTCTTTGTTGGTCTTGAATAAGGTGAAAAATTTAGTCTGATGTTTGTTTGCTAGTGTGCAAGCACGCAATAGTCTGCGGAGGTGTTTTCGACTGAGTGTTCGTGTGACCCCTTATCAAAATAGACTCTTTATGGGTTTTCAAATATAGATTAATAAATCGATGACTTCTCCA
>NC_087218.1:67268138-67292991 GCF_015104395.2 Macrobrachium nipponense | reverse complement strand
GATGAATTCTCCAGGAAAAATATTGTTCATCAGCATTACCCAATCCACATTGTTTAGAGGCCTTTGTGAACGCTCGATGTATTTAGCCTTTATACGTATGTTGTTTGCCTAATTGATGATTGATGCATGTTCACTGTTGGATGTGCAACACTTGAATACAGTGTTTTACTGTATCTTTGTATTAAAAACACCCGTTTTCTCTCTCTCTCTCTCTCTCTCTCTCTCTCTCTCTCTCTCTCTCTCTCTCTCTCTCTCTCTCTCTCTCTCAGAGGTAAATAGGATGGTATTTAACTCTGATAAATTTGAATCAATAAATTATGGAGACAGAGAAAGAAAGCTATATGCATATAAGGGACCTAATAATGAGACCATCACAAATAAGGAAGCAGTTAAAGACCTTGGTGTGATGATGAATAGAACATGTATGCAATGATCAAATAGCAACTCTGTTGCAAAATGTAAAGCAAATGGGAATGTTGTTTACGGCACTTCAAAAACAAGAAAAGCTAACACATGATTATGCTTTATAAAACATATGTTCGTAGTCCACTTGAATATTGCAATATGATATGGTACACTATCAAAAGGATATTGCACAAATAGAGAGTGTACAAAGGTCCTTTACAGCTAGAATAGAAGAAGTTAAGGACCTAGACTACTGGGAAAGACTACAATTCTTAAAATTATATAGTCTAGAAAGGAGAAGAGAACGCTACATGATAATTCAGGCATGGAAACAGATAGAAGGAATAGCAGAAAATATCATGGAACTAAAAATATCAGAAAGAGCAAGCAGAGGTAGATTAATAGTGCCCAAAACTATACCAGGAAAAATAAGGAAAGCACACAGGACATTAATCCACTACGCACCAGCATCGATAATGCAGCGTCTATTCAATGCGTTGCCAGCTCATCTGAGGAATATATCAGGAGTGAGCGTAGATGTGTTTAAGAATAAGCTCGACAAATATCTAAACTGCATCCCAGACCATCCAAGATTGGAAGATGCAAAATATACCGGAAGATGTACTAGCAACTCTCTGGTAGACATTAGAGGTGCCTCACACTGAGGGACCTGGGGCAACCCGAACAAGATGTAAGGTCTGTAAGGTCTGTAACGGTCTCTCTCTCTCTCTCTCTCTCTCTCTCCCTCCTAATGTCGGAAATCATAATTATTCTCTCTCTCTCTCTCTCTCTCTCTCTCTCTCTCTCTCTCTCTCTCTCTCTCTCTACCCCTAATGCCGGCAATCATATTCAGTCTACATTTCTAAGACTTTCTCTCTCTCTCTCTCTCTCTCTCTCTCCTAATGCCGGAAATCATAATTATTCAATCTACATTTCTCTCTCTCTCTCTCTCTCCTCTCTCTCTCTCTCTCTCTTGGTGTGTGTGTGTGTGTGTGTGTGTGTGTTAATGCCGGCAATGATATTCAGAATGGCACCACAACTATGAACATTTCAGAGATTTCCCACCAGGCAGCATAAACAGGCTCATTTTATATATTTCATATTGTGCTTAAATCCTAAAATCTCTTTTTTTAGCTGTGTATTAAGAGTGTATCGTAGATGAAGTTTTGCAATTAAATGTTTGTATGACCTTTCATAGAATATCACCACCGGATTGTATAACAAAGCAGCATATGCGAAAATTTATCGTGATAAAGAGATGTGGTTGTTATTAATATGTAATTCCTACCCACATGATGAGTCGGGAAACGCAAAGATAAGTGAAGAGCTTTTGCCCCTTTTGGGTCCGTGCAATAGGGTCAATGCTTTACAAAGGTATCGGTAGTTTTGTGTTTGTTTGTGTGTTTGTGTATGTGTGTTGGTTTGTATTCCGTTGCATATGGCTTACGGAGTACTAAAAAAATTTCGTGAAGAAAATGTATGCGTACATGCGATTTTTGGGATGCAGCGATAGTGTGTGTATGTGTGCGTTTTTTTTTCTTTTTTTTGGCAACTGAAAGTCGAACGGGCAGACGCATGTAATCAAAAGAATTTATTTTGATATAAAACAGAAAACTGTGAAAAATTTAGGCGAATCCAGAGGAAAGCAATAATCCCTCTTTGAGAAATCATAAAAACAAAAGCAGGAAGAATAAAAGGATTTTTCACGAATATAGGGCAAATGGTGCTTCTAGTTTTATTTTTTATAATATTTTCTATTAAAAAAGTAAATACTCTATTCAAGTGGCTTTGATTAGCTTCCTACTTTGTACTCTCAACTCTTCTCAGAGAATTAGAATAAATTAAATAATTAAATTGTTCTGATTCTCCTGTTTGAGACTTTTTTAACATTATGCCTATAAATAAAGACAAAGTTGCAGAACTCCGTCGTTTCTCTTTCTTTCGTAGATTTTAATCTTTATTTATAAATAAATTCATCATCACGTTCCATTATTCGTGATTCAATCCTACAATAATGTTTATGTAACCGTTAAATTCTATATTCTTATTTAAACCTGCCATGTTTTGAGAAGTTGAAGAATTTGTATGCAAGGATCAGAATATAGTCGCATACAATCTCATTACAAGTCAGTGCATGACAGCTGGGCGGCCATTTCAATTAACGCTGTTTCTTTAGATGCGTTTCGAAACACATTAAAACGACGTTTCATGTTGGTCCAAACGAGCGACCTCTGAAAGAATCTTACGTGAATAGCTTATTGTCTCTCCTGCCTCGTAATGTCGGTGAGAAATGACGTCAATGCTTCGAAAATTGTATTACGTGTCTTTCAAGTTTGCCTTCCGTTTTCCAGGAAATTTGTGAGTGCATAGATTTGTCTCTTCGTTCATTTACGGAATAATGAATTTGTGTCGTTTTGGCCGACAAGTGTATTTACTCATTTCTTCCGTTTGCCCTTAAGTGGTCTTTCGTTTTCCGTTTGTAGATAAATGAGTTTTGTCTTCGTAATTAGATTAGGAAATGCACATCTTGGTTTATTTGTTCAATAATGTGTGTGTGTGTATATATATATATATCTATATATCTATATATATAATATAATTTATATATATTATTATATATAGATATATAATATGTACATATCATATATATATATATATATATATATATATATATATATATATATATATATATATATATTTAAACAAACCTATAAAACCAAGAGTCAGGAGAGGAATAAAAGGCAACTACAAAAAATAGTTACATAAGATAGACAGATTTAAAAGCAAAGCAACTGACCATTCATTACTACAGAGTGAAGGTCGTGATGATGAGAATGCTAACGAATGGCATCGTTTTTCTCAAATATCTTTCAAACTAATTATTTGTTCGAAGTGGTACTTTGACACAGCATACAAGACACCTACCGCTAATTTTTAGTAACATAGTTCATTGTCAAATGGTTTTAGTTAAGAGTGTTTGCTCTTGACTTACAAAAGGTGTTGTCAAGCATCGCCAACCTATGCATTCGAATGTCCTTTGCCCCATTCTGTCCCTCCCTATCTACCTCCTTCCTCCACCTTCTCGTCCTCATCCCTCCCTCAACCCACTTTCTGGCCTCCCTGTCTCCGCCCCCATTTCCTGTCCATTATGTTATATTGAGTAATAGTGGATGTTATAAATATGTCGGTTTTGTAAATTCAGTGTTCTTTTAATTATTGTTATTGCATTTTCTTCAGTTATAGAAAATGGGAACAGGCCAAAGAGCGTATGACCTTCACCCTGTTCACCCCAAGGCCAAGAGAGGCAAGAAAGATCTGCTCACTTCCCCCCAGAATCCCCTAAGTAGGCGGAGCTTTGTCTACCTCCTTATTGCGTCATCAGGTGAATTGCCGTAAAGAAAATTTTTAGAAATGGGTATAATTTGGTTGAAACTACTATCACTGTCATAATATCATTGTGTGTGTTTCTCTGTTCATATCACACTACAATTTCGTTTCTACTATTCTGATGCAAGTAATAAGGATTTAATTTTTGCGCTGTACTGAGTTTAGTGAATGAGGAAAATTTCATGCATCTTGAATTATATTACAAGTTCCAAAAAGGATTTTACACATATTTCTTAGAGTTGGGATGGTCTTTTATGAGTGCTACAAATCTTAGATGTCTAGTCACTCATATAAGTTCATGGATGTCTCCCAGCATAAAGCTGAATTCCATCCAACCCCTTTCTGGACAACGGGTCTGTATAGTGATGTAAGACGGGCACAAACACAGAAGCTTTCTACAGCAGAGTTAGGTAGTTGAACATTTGGCCACCAGTTTCGCACTCCCAGGCACCTGCCATCCAGAAAGGGTGAAATGGAAATCTCTCTCAAACACCCGGACCAACTATGAACTTATACGAGTGACTGTACATGCCCACTCATTTTGTAGTTCTTCATTATTTGGGAAAAAATGGAAAATGGTGCCTTTTTCCTTCTTAATTTCCCCATACCTGTATTTGCAGCTATCAACGCAAAACACATAATGGCATTATGCAGTGCTACATTTACTCAATGATTATTGAGGAATTCTCAAGTCCACCTTAGTTCATAGGTGCGTCTTAATGAAAACGGAGGCTTTTGACTTTATTATTATCCCAATGAAATGGACCTACTATCACGTTCTCTTCTTAAATATTTTACCCCTCGTATCCACGTGTTGACTACGGGGCAAGTAAGCTTAAGTATTCAAAATTAAATCACACAGTTTAACTTACAACCCGGTAAATAATTAACGCTTCCATTAACAGAAAATGTTTGGAAAATAAACCGTTATTATGGTCGTTACGACAAACCTATCTATCCTTCTCATTATGAGCCCTCCAATTATCTGCTGGTATTGAAAAATACCGTGGAAAACGGTATTCTATTTCATATTATAAATTACAGAGAGGTGTTGCGGGGAGAGAGAAGAAAAACAACTAGAAAGAAAGAGTGAGAGAGAAGGCGCCGGATGGAACAAAGGGATGGGGGATAGCGGTCGTTTAATTGCTGACTCATGTGACTTTGCCTTTAAAAGCCAAGAGTAAACGCCTTAACTAACACCATTTGACAATGCATTATATTACCAAAAATTAGAGGGAGGTGTCACGTACACTGTGTCGAAGTGTCGTTTCGATCAAATAATTAGTTTGAATGATATTTGAGAAAAACGATGACTTGCATTCCTGGAAATGGATAGTAAATGTTTGTTTATTGTGTGTCCTCTTTGCTCTAATTGATCGTCCTAGGTGTTCAAAGGCACGGAACCGACACGGGTGTTTTGATTTTCCAATATAAGTTGCATTACAGCAATTACATGTGTACTTACAGACTATAGATGATTATTGTTTTTTGGGGCACCGTGTCCTTGAACTTGAAAAACTTTTGTACTACCTTGCTAGACCTGAATATTGCTCTTAGACTGACTTAAGGCTAAATTTCCAGTAGTAATTTAGATCATCTGTTTCTCAACGCTGTGTACTGGCCTACCAATCTGGTAGCCCGAGTTCGTTCCCAGCTGTCGCCAGCGTGGAATCAGAGGAATGCATTTCTGGTGATTAGAAAATCATTTCTCGATATATGTGGTTCAGATCCCTCAGTGAGCCGTAGGTCCCGTTGCTAAGTAACCAATTGGTTCCTAGCCACGTAAATAAAATCTAATCCTTCGGACTAGCTCTAGGAGACATGTTGATCAGCTCAGGGGTCTGGTTAGGCTAAGCTATACTAAAATTTTCTCAAGGAAAATTTGCTTTTACCCATGTAGGGCAAGGATAATAAATAGTAGCTTCGTTTACTGTCCCTATCTGTGGAGCTAACCACAATTGAAAACCCATCAATGTAACAATGAACGGTCAGTTGTTGATAGGCTTTAGTTTTAATTCTGTGTCTACCTTTTATTCCTCTCTTGACTTTTCCTTTCATAGATTAAACGTGACTGCTCAATTTTATTTCGTGATAGTTCGTTCTGATTTGTTTTGTTTTATCTAATTTAGTTTTTTTATTGCATTTGTTTATTATATATTTTTAGATCCCATTTATGTAAGCGCCCGAAACAATGTTTACTCAAGTACTGATCTGCCTATTCCTTAGTCGATTCCGCTTTTCCACGGAATTCTTCTGTTGCATATACATACATATACATATATATATATATATATAATATATATATATATATATATATATATATATATATATATATATATGTATATATTATATTATATTATATACTTGAGTTGTCCGTATAATAAGGTTCTCAAGGAGCTGCAGTCAAAAGGAACGCTGTTACGCACTTGGAGGAACCATTATTCCTCCAAGGTTACGCGGGATCCAGCGACACTGGCGTGTAGCTTGGTTCCCCCTCTCCAGCCTCCCCCCCCGCGGCTAGCGGTCTGCGACACTCAGCCTTGGCTTGGCAGCCGATAGAGATGGAGCTCCCACTCGCTTCTCCCGCCAGGTGCGAATTACTCTCTGTGATTCGTATTTTGTATGCAAAAAGCACTGCACTGGTGGATATTCATTCCCAACTGTGTGAAGTCTAAAGAGAAAAGTGCATGAGCAGACAACATGAGCGCCAATGGCACTGAGAATTCAAAGACAGACATACAGACGTCCATAACACATTTCAAAACTGGAGAGGAGCTGAAAGAAGAGGTTTAAGCTACCTACGCGAAGTGGTGGGAGAGTTCTACGATTCAGGCATAAAGAAGATGGTACACCGCACCGCATGCAGAAATGCATTGATCTCAATGGCAATTAGTTCGAAAAATAGGAAAAAGTCTAAGCTTTCCAAAAATGTATCATTCAGGGCCAATAATCATGGTTTTCATTGTGAAGAATCTTTGGGAACCTTCTTTTATGGACAATCCTCGTATATATATATATATATATATATATATATATATATATATATATATATATATATATATATATATATATATATATATATATACATATATATATATATATATATGTATATATATATATATATATATATATATGTGTGTGTGTATATATATATATATATATATATATATATATATATACACCTCTCCACCCATCTTATCTGGCCTTCAAGCCATGTCTAGATCAGAACTTTTATGTTTCCTGGGAGAAGCTGGCGTGGGCGGCACCTTGTCAGAACGAGGACCAAGATGCCAAACGAGAGAGTTTATTAGACGCGATAAAGTCCGTCGGCGCCCGTTCCGCCTATCTTGAAAACTCCATTGCAATGGCTGCTTGAAATTGCATATTTCCTCGTGTTGTTTAGGGGCTTCGCGCGGCAGAGCCAGATTTCTGAAGATTAACGCTGGTCATTTATTTCCCTTCGTCGCGATTGGATGTTGTTTGAGTAGGGTGAGAAAAACTGCAATATTTCGACGGCAGAAATTTGTTGTTTTCTCACGAATGGTCTTGCCTTAGATCTCGTTTCTCACGTTTGACAGTAAACGTGAGCTGAACAGCATTCTATGTGATGACCTACTGACAGAGCGAATTTTATTTGGCCTCTCTTTCAGGTGACAATGTTTGCAACGGGATTGCATTCATGCATTCTGTTAATACTTTATCACGCATTGTATTTAATACCTCATCAAAGCATAAAAATTTTCCATGATATATTTGCAGTCAAACAAGCTTAACTCTCTCTCTCGGTTTGTACACAAATAATTCTCAATTTTTCGTTTTAATTTATGAAATCGTAACTCTCATGTTACCCTAAACTTGTATAATAAGTTTTTTTGTCAGTTGTTGGAAATTCATCTCAGACTTTTCAAAAAAGTCTTGCAGTTAGAGTTGTCATCTCAGACTTTCCTATTTACCGAGGGTTTGTATGAGATTAATGGCGGGGTTGTACAATAATTCCCATTCCCCGGCGTCATCTCGTCCCCAGATCATCTTCTTGGTCTTTCTCTCAGGCGATAAGGTCATTCATTTCGGACTTGTCCGCGCTGCCAGACGTAGATGAGAAATGTTTGGCGACTTTGCTTCCGGGATAGCATATATCTGTTATTTAGTTATTTATTCGTTTTATTTATTTATTTTAGATATTTGTTTAGGTAAGAACTAATGGATCTCTTCATAATTATGTGTTTTGTGCCAATAGTTAAATCTAAACGATAGCATAGCTTTTTATTTTTAGCAATTATATATTTGCTAATAGAAGTGACAAAAAGGACATTGTAAAAAAATCTTGTTTTTGGTTTAAATTTGCATAATGTACATATAAGGATTTTAAATTTATTTTCCCACCTTGAGGTTCGAGAAACTTATATTCAGAAGTTATGTACTTCTATTGTTATTTCTCAGTTATCGCCGACAACAGAATTGTAGCTTTCGTAGATTTGTAATATTTTTTTCAATTATCATTTCGTAATTGTTATTAGGTATCAGTTATTGTTATTAGCATCATCCTCTGGTCTCTCCCAGAGGCACACGGTAAATTTATTAGAGGAATGGAGATGATTTTAAAAAAAAAATTCAAAAGAAACTAGAAAATGAAAGAGAGGTCCTCATTCACGGTGTAAGAGTCATTAGTGTCGAGCAGAAGAAGCCTCCAGCTTCCACTAATCAGAGATTCCATTTGGGGAAGTTCTATCGGTGTAGCTTCAAGAAAACGACTGATTATCTGCTTGTGAGGGCATTATAATAATGAATGTCTTTTAAGCTTTTAAGACATGTCAGAGTTTATTTCATCTATATATATATATATATATATATATATATATATATATATATATATATATATATATATATATATATTATTCATTTATTATACAGGTCCATAAAGTCCAGTACCATTACAAGTATTTATTGCTCTCAATGGTACTGGGACTTTATGGACACCCTGTATGTATGTATATATGAATTCTTTTTCGCATCACCGTGATTATATATAATCTTTATATATATATATATATATATATATATATATATATATATATATATATATATATGCTTAAAAAGTCACGGTAGATGCAAGTGACATAATTAAGTAAGCGACTACCATATGAAAATGATAAGTAGAAATTCAAGCGCTGTCTTTATAAGACATCGTTCCTTTATGATGTCTTAATAAAGACGAGAGCGCTTGGATTTATGCCTATCATTTTGTTGTGGTATTTGTTTATATATATATATATATATATATATATATATATATATATATATATATATATATAATGATTCTCATAAAATCCGCAGAGTCCGAAGTAATGAGATAGACGAGGTTATATTTGGAAATGGGGAGTTTATCGTGTCCATTCATTTTCCATCGCCTCTTCATCTTAGAGTAGCGAATCGCAAAGGGGCCAAGAGATGATAATATCCTCTGCGAAAGAGATCCAGCCTTATTTATAGAGTCTGT
Source organism: Macrobrachium nipponense (assembly GCF_015104395.2). Taxonomy (NCBI): domain Eukaryota; kingdom Metazoa; phylum Arthropoda; class Malacostraca; order Decapoda; family Palaemonidae; genus Macrobrachium; species Macrobrachium nipponense. The sequence continues at coordinate 67,283,702 of NC_087218.1, read as the reverse complement.
CTTTCAAACCAGGAATCTAGCCTTTTACAGGATTAAATGATTAGTGTCATATCAGCCAGTTGTCATTTCATTTCCAAATTCGGATTCGAAGTTTTGACTGTTAAACTTACACAAAAATGTCATGGGATCTAGAAGATTTCATGCTGGCCTTTGTGTTCACATAAAGCGGGTGAAGGAAATATGTAGATTATAGATATTCTTCCCGGGATTTCTGGGAAAGGCATAACATAAGTAGACAGTAACCTCTTCATATTTAACGAAAACCAGACAAGAAATAATGCATGGAAACTAGAACTGAAGAGATACAACGCATCCCATTGTGGGAACTTCTTCACATACAAGATATGTGACACGTGGAATAAACTGCCACCAGAAGTTGTAAACAGCAACAGTGTGGAACAGTTTAAAAGAGAGGTAGACAAAATCATTAGGACACTGTGAATGAACAGTAAAACCTGCTCCTAGAGATAAGTGAGCACACAATGTCTCCTCGGATGGACTAGTCTGTGAGCCATCTTAATCTTTGTAACTTTTTCCGTAGGCCCTGATATACCCAGGACAAACAAGGGCATGTTAGTGGAGAGATTTCCTTCTTCCTTCGTCACTAACGACAAAGGTCAACTTGGACATGATCTCTGGAATTTTGGAAGCTTAACCTCTTGGTAGGTCAGGTGGTCTCCTACTAAATGTCCCTCCACCTTTCCAAAAGCCTCATACAGCAATACATATAGTCCCTCAGAAGCGTGGTCGGTATAGTGTTGGCCTGCCACCTCGGTGGCCGCGAGTTCGATTCTCGGGAATTCCATTGAGTGGTTAGAGATGTGTATTTCTGCTGATAGAAGTTCACTCTTGACGTGGTCTGTTGGTCCTGTTGCTGAATAACCACTATACTCAGTTTTTTTCCATCTGTCCACCCGCCTGTGGTGCTCGTGCATGGTAACACTGCGTCCCGGGCTTTAAATAGTTACGCTATGTGTAAGTTTTAGGTAAATAAAAGGATATCTGGGTGTACATTTGCAACTGAAAAGTGTTTTAATCGAATATTAACGGTGTAATTTGCATACAGTAAATTATTAAAATACTTTTCAGTTGCAAATGTACATCCAGATATCCTTTTATTTACCTAAAACTTACACATAGCGTAACTATTTAAAGCCCGGGATGCAGTGTTACCATGCGCAAGCACCACAAGCGGGTGGACAGATGGGAAAAGACCGAGTATAGTTCCATGCAACGTAAAAACACCATACAAACAAACAAACACACAGCAATATAGGAGTTTTATCATTCTTTATCTTTATTCAGTAGATGAAACCCATTCATTATGGAACAATCCCACAGGGCCATTGACTTGAAATCCGAGCTTCCAAAGAATATGTTAGTTTCAGCCTCCCCACAGCAGACCCCACACTGCAATGGTAACTGTTCATGATACAGAGCCAGTGATTTTTTCATCGTCCCCGGAGAGGCGCGAACCCATGTCATCTGAATAGCATATCAAGACACTGACCACTGTACCAGCGACCAGTATAGGTGATATTTGACTGAGCGTTAAACAGATTCGAAGAAATTAGCCATGACCCAATCCATGGTAATAAAATTTCCCTGTATTTCTGTCCTCACACGTATAGTATGCTTCGGAAATCGTATTTCAGATTTTGAAGTGTCGCTTTCATTTTTAATGTAATTTTATGATAATCAAGTAAAGCAAATGCAAGAGCAGACCAAATATTTCTTTGAACAAATAATCTTGTCATTGCTTTTTGTAATTGAGATTTTCATTCCTAAGTTATTATCGTTGATTTTACGTTTATGTCTCTGTTATTCTCTTCTTTTTTTTTTACGTTTGAATCCTCAGTATTCCAATAAAAATACGAAATTTGACTTTTAATTAACTTTAAAAGATGAACGTTGACAATACACTCGCCAGATGTTGGGCGGTTGATATTGGCTACACAAAACGAAATTTAATTGGACTCAATAATTAACGATGTCTTTTTTTATTGCAGACGACAGCCTTTTTTTTAAAAAAGCAAAACAGAGAAATTAGTTATTAACTTATTCAAGTTTCCAGTCTTGGTCTCTCGAAATTCTTGATAAAAATAAAAATCCTCGTGCGGAGGATGTGATTTTTAAAAAATTCATTCTACCTTCACATTCCTTAATTAATTTTTCGAAATGGCCCACGCCCCAACGAAAAAAAATTGCCGTGCAAAGATGAAAGTTTCAGTCCAAATTGACCAAATGTTTTTTTATTAAAACAGAGTTCACATTCTCACCTTTGATGCCTGCCCGTGTCCATTCAACTGCCCATGAGAGAGAGAGAGAGAGAGAGAGAGAGAGGACGGAGTTGGAGTAGATCTTAATTCCAGATATTCAGAATCGGGTCGAATCCCCTCAAACTTTCCTCGCAAATCGGAAATTCTTATATTTGTAGGGGGAAAAAAGAGAAGAGAGAGAGAGAGAGAGAGAGAGAGAGAGAGAGAGAGAGAGAGAGAGCGCTCGCGAAAAAGTTCCGGAAGTGGAATCAGCTTGAAGCGCAATTCATCACAAGTGTAATCGTCCAAGAGGTCATGCGAGAAATTGGGCTGTCTTAAAAAGTAATTTAAGTTTTATTAATTGTCCTTTGTCCACTGTCATCATTACTACTTTCAAGATATATTTTAAGAAAATTGACAGCCAATCGTAGCAAATGTATATTATTAAATGAAAATGATTTACGCGAGTCCAGTTGTATTTGTTTTTGTAAATAACTTAATATTGTTAAGGCCCAGTAATAACTGAAACAGTTAACCTAAAATTAGAAAGGTGAACATTATATTTGTTGTTTATTAAGCATTAGATTTTCAGCGTCACGTTATGCTGGTCTAATGAATTGCATTTACTCTCTAAACTCCCTCATATAATATTTTCAGGCATTTTTAATTACTAGTACTTATGAGTATGCTTCTATAAATTGTATGATATACTATAATGCATAATTATTTTTAAAGCTTTGCAATAAATTTTTCAAAGCTTAACATTTTATGCTTGAAATCGTTTTGACAACCGCTATTAATCACTTACTTTTAATGCCGTCTTATGTAGTTTCTAGATGAGGCTATAACCTTATAAGTTTCAAATGTTTTCCTATGTACCTTAGGTATCAATGTTCATCAACTGAATCTTTTTTGAATGTCTACAATTCACTTAAGAACCGCTCCAGCTAGGCCTGAATTTGTGGAAAGATTTTCACCCTTTTGTTTGAGTGATTTCTTGTGATTAGTACCTGAGGGAGGATTTTACAGAAAATAATTGACAGGATGAATTTTATGCGTTCATAATGACCACTTGTTAGCTACTCGTGTGGAGTGTTTTACCCACAAAATCCACCACGATAAATGTATGAAAGTATTGGTGTCGTTTTAATATATTCAGATGACTGTAATAGATTCATTTTAGGTCAATTTTCCAGTTATCTCCGGGTTCTTTATGTGGCGATTCAAGAGTCAGGTCCCCAGTTTCGTGGGGGAATCAGGCTGCGTCATCTCTGTAATCACAGAGACCTCATGGCCCCACCGTCACTCCCTTCAGTTATTCATCATCACTATCAAGATCCCAAACCTCCTCCTCCTCCTCCTCCTCCTCCTCTTCTTCTTCTTCCAGCTAGATGTGTGACGTCTACCTCCCTGTGTCTGACTTCTTTTAAGGAGAATTTCTGTACCTCTTTGTTGGGCAGTTGTCTGCTCTGAATTATTCGGTCGTGAGGGAATAGAATTGCTTGCTTGTCAGTTAAGTGTTCATTATGCTTATTTGCATCATTTCAAGGGTTGATTATAACTCACAGGAGGTATAACGTAACATTAGACTATTGTTGAACGTCAGTCGGTTTTTTAGGAGGGCAAATAAAAGAGAGAGTAAGCTGATGCTGGGCGGTTGCAGAGCTGTTTAGTACTAGTTAGACGTGAAAGGGCTTCGACCTGTTGCTGGTTGAGCCGCTTTTGTCAAAGAAGAGATTTGATCCTAATATTTACCGTACAAAAGCGAATAATACATTATTATTATTATGATTAGAATAATAATTAATAATAATAATAATAATAATAATAATAATAATGTGGAAGGATCGCAAGACGTGACTTAGAAATCATTACTTTTTAAAGCCAATGATTTCAGATGAAACGTTTCTTTGCTGCTAAGAGAAATATGCACGTGCGTGATTAGCCAAGCCTATGAAAACAAATTTTTGGGTTTTAGTTTTTTGTAAAGAAAACTATTGTGACGGTTGTGTTTGTCTGCTCTGACATCTTTTAAAACTACATACCAATTGGAACCCTCTAGCCTCAGCAATTTTTATCTCATTTAAGGTTAAGAGTAGCCGTGGATCATGCGTCTGGCAGCGCTTTCCTGAGGCATGCGACGCGCCTTTACTTGACTGCATCTAGCGCCAACTGAGCGTTGTCCGGTGATAGCTGAAAGCTTTATACAGCATTATACGCTGTACAGAGAACTTGATTGCGATGAAGAAACTTCGGCACATTTTTACTTGTTTTCTGTATTTTCCGTTCGCCAAAATTGTTGCACCTTCGTGGTGAATATGCCGACTCTTTTGCACGAGGGCTCTTCTCTTCTGCTTGAAGCTAGTTTTAAGAGCTGTTGACGGAAAGTGGCTCAAAAAAAAAAAAAAAAAAAAATGCTCTCGTAAGTGGAGCGAAAGAGAGGGGCGGGGGAGAGAGATATCAAGTGGTGAACGCAGATTTTAACGAAAATTAAAGTTGGTATGTCTACCGTGTTTGTGGAAATTTTAAGGGAAAACTGATCAGGCGGAGGTGGCTCTCGTTCCTCAGACAAAAGCAAAGAGTCCTTGCAAAAGAATGCAAGTGGCAACACGTGATTAAGTTTAAAAAAGATAATGTGGGTGTTCGTGCGCGTGGCCAAGTCCGTCGGCACGAAATACACCATGGATGAGGCGTCTTGCTGTGGACAAAAGAAGCTAGCCTCTAGTTATTAGGGGAAGTGGATTGCTAATAACTATGGAATTTCAAGTCAGTGGCCCCGGTGCTCCATATGGCTTGGTTTCATCTTCTGAATAATAATAATAATAATAATAATAATAATAATAATAATAATAATAATAATAATAATAATAATAATAATAATGTGGAAGGATCGCAAGACGTGACTTAGAAATCATCAGGTTCAGAATGTTTCAAGTTCCCAACAAAAGTTAGAATTTCTTAGGTGTTGTTGTATTATTCGCTCAGTGTGACAGCGATGGTCTATGTACAACACTAAACCTGTAAGTCCCACCAGTTACTTTCAAGTCCTTACACATTTTACTGATACTTTCAAGTCCCTCATATTTTGCGGAAATAAAACCCATTTAGTCCTGTTTGGCAGTTTTGCAACATTTCTGTGCTAAATAGGTTTGAAGCCCTAGAGCCGGTATTCACCGTGAAAGAGTTTTTCTTGATTTATGACGGTGGTATAGTGAACATAGAGAACGTTTGGACTTACGGTTATGGGTACGTTGCAAAAAGAACCAAATTTTAACAGTTTTTTCACTAATTGGTTCCTTAGTTATTCCACTGACACTATGGCAACCAGATTTAGTCAGTCTAAGAGGAAATGTCAAAAATAAATTAAAACGTCCTTTAATGTATTACGTAGTTCAAAATGTATTGCCCAAAATAGGCAGGTCGTTCAAGCACACCAAATAAAATATTATGCGCCTGCGGTGGGTCAGGACATCGATGCAAATATTCAAGAAAAATAAACATTTTTCTTGAATATTTGCATCGCAAGTTACTAAATTTTGAGGGCCTCTCACTGGCAGGAACATCATCGTTCGTTGAATGACGAACTGCAGGGTCACTGATACAGCAACAGTAACATTGTATGGAACATATGGCGCTAGTACTAGAAAATTATGGTGACATGGTACTCTCTCTCTCTCTCTCTCTCTCTCTCTCTCTCTCTCTCTCTCTCTCTCTCTCTCTTATTATATATATATTATAATATATATATATATATATATATATATATATATATATATATATATATATATATCATATATATATGTGTGTGTGTGCGTGTATGTGTATGTGTGTTTGTTATTGTGTACGTTTAAGCTGTGTAAAGTTGTTAATGTAAATGGAAGAAAAAACAGTAAGCATTAGGTAGCTTGTAGTAAGGCGACCATTAGTCAAGAGACTAAAATAACTCACCAAAACGAAACACACGTTTACCTTTATTTTTCAGAGCCTGGATTTGAAGCCAGAAATCCTGAGTCATTTAATCCCGTTAATGTACCGAACTTAGCTTCCCTTAATGGACTACTGATTCTGGTCTTCCTTACTTGCTTCTTTTAACAGTGGAAGACTTCCCCATTTTCTGGACGCTGTATGGATTTCCTTTTTTTTGGAACATACTCCAGCTCAAGTGTGTATGAACAAGAGGAAATTAAAGTAGCTGAGGAAGTTTTAAGATGGTGCATTTTGAAATGCAAGGGTTTTGAACATACTCCTGCACTACTGCACAAGTGTGTATGAACAAGAGGAAATTAAAGTAGCTGAGAAAGGAAGGGTACTGCAATGGCGTGGAAATTCGGAAGTGATTACTGGCACGCCCTGTGATGTTGGCGAACTACTCATAGTAGCGTGAGTCTTGAATTGTAGAAACAAATCTAAAGTTATGTAGGGTCTACATATGTAGTTCATTTCTAGTGACATTAATGGTATTGTTGGCAGATTCTCTGTTTTTTAAAGACTTTGAATCACTCTGTACTTGTTTTCCTCTTCAGGCAAACTTCTCAGGAATACGGAAAAACATTTGAAATTAAGCTCTCTGTGTACAGTTATTTGTAAATATATTAGCCCATACGTAACTGTGGTATTATTATTATTATTATTATTATTATTATTATTATTATTATTATTATTATTATTATTATTATTATTATTATTATTATTATTATTATTATTATTAATGTTGTGGTTTTTGTAAGTGACCACCGCGTCTATCATAATAAGACTGACATGTTCATAGTTAATCTAATTATTGTCTATTCCACCGTATCAGTGAACGTTTAGGTTGTCTGAAGGTCATTCCTTCATATCTGACAAAACTTTAAAGTTTCCAACAAAGGTCACGCTGGAAGTCAGTCCTAGACTATCATCAGAGACACATCTTACCTCCTCCACCCTTTTCGATTCTTTGCTCTTTTTAGAATCATCTCTGCATCTATCTCGTTATTCGTTTCAGGTGAGAGACGGGCGAACGATGCTGAATGGCTCAAAAATTGTCGCCTCCACTTTTACTGATTCTCCAAAAGCAGGAAATGGAAATTTACGCGTTACGAAATCGGTGATTCTGGAGGGAATAACCCAGTGTTTTGATGTGTCGTATGAATAGAAATTTATTGGCAAGTGAAAAAGTGAAATACTGAATTTCTTTTCAAATTATTATATGTATAGAGATATGCGCATTTTTTGTTTTGGACGATTATTAATTACTGCTGTTTTTATGACCCCTTGTCCTTGAAAGTAGGTCGATCATTGGCGTTTTTGTGACCCTTTCACCTTGAAAGTAGGTCAGTGTCATAGTGATTGGGATTAAAAATGATAAACTAATAACTATAATGATAGACTAATACAGACTGAAAAAAAGTTTACAATGATATTCCGATGTATGAAGCGATAATTTATCAAATAACGTTTCAGACTCAAGTTTGAAAAAGTGACAGACTTTCAAAGTATATTATTAACTGACCCGAAAACAGTCACCAGGCGGATGATTGCATCATAACTCAAACATCGGGAGTAATGCAAATGCATAAATGCGGTTAGATCCATTTTATTCCGCCAATGGCCGACATAATACGCCGTAATGCTGCTGTCTTTTGTGCGTTATGCTAGAGTAATGCTGAATACATTGCCTTTTATTTGTGCTCCATGTCAAAGAGGAGAGGAAGTTTTGTTTTATCATTTTCTTCTCTTTTTTTTCTGTCTTTTTTCTCCTCTAACCTTGTAGATACGTAGATTTTTGAATATTAGCTTATAAGAATCTCACCCGTAAAAAAAAAATGTTAGTTACATGATGCAGAACATGTCGGTTCTACAAGATGCCAAAGACTTCATCTCAAACCTCGATGTTTGGTAGCTCAACTCGCCTCCATTACGCAGGCGCGAAAATGTAACCCCTGCTCTGTGTCTGCTCTCTCGCTCTTTTGTCACCTGGCAAATGACGGTGGTGCTCATGACAGCGATGTTATGAAACCAACGAGGTGTTATGTTGGCGAGTGCGACACAAAACGGTTTGTGAAACCGTCGATTTTTGAGCTATGTGAATCTTCGCAGTTTCCTTTCCGTCATAATTAAGAAGATAAACAAACAAACTGACAATTCGCATATTAAACACTATGCTTTTAATATCAAGAGCATCTGAATGCTCGCTTTGACCTCGGGATATGTTTCAGGGTAGTATTTCAAACAGGAAGACCCCTGTGGTAGGGGTGTAAGAATACTGTCACCGTAGGTCCTGCGTGTCGTAAAAGGCGACTGAAAGACAGCTGCTGCCTTGCAAGTCTTACTTTTTAGTAAAAGGCCCACCGTCAATAACTGTGGAAACTGCTGCCTTGCTGGTTGACTTTTTTTTAGTCAAAGGCTAGGCCCACCGCCAATAACTCTGGTTGATGACAGCAGGGGCATGCGGCCATAAAAATACCCTTGCCCGATGTGTTAGAGACGCGTCAGGCAACCGACCCCTTAATGTAAGGATAACTGTGGGCAAGAAGAAGACGACTATTTCAAACAGGAAACTCAATGTCCTGTGTAAAAGGTTCCCCCCCCCCCCCCCCCAAAAAAAAAAAGCCGAAGTCTTGCGCAATCAGTTTTTCTGTACAGCATATAATGTTGTATGGAACTCTCAGCTGCGGCCAAAGAAACTTTCAGCCACAGCCCGGTGGTGGCCATTATTGTATCATCTATAGCGGTGCCAGACTCATGATCATGGGTTACTTTAACCTTAAATAAAAAAAAAGCTACTGAGGCTAGAGGGTTGCAATATGGTATGCTTGATGATTGGAGGGTAGATGATCAGCAACTAAAAGGTCTGTTTAAGATTTTCCATTTAACCCTGCTAAGAAAGTAATTGTTCTAAAGTGTGATTAAATTTAAAAGTTCTCTGCGAACAATGTTATGAGTGTGACATTACTGTACTTACATCGTTTTTATCGTATCTAATATTTTAACAGTGATTTCATCATTTATTAATATTTTTATCAGAGATTTCTCCTTTTGATTTACCATACGTACAAAATCATCATTGTACCAACTTGTGAAACCTTTCATTTATGCAATATAAACATAATTCTGCCAGCCTTGAGTCTTTTTGTAGTTTTCAAGCGCATCCTTCTCCTACAGTTCTGCTAAAAGTAATTTATGGAGTACAGTACAGTACGGTAAATTAATTTTGAAACAGTAGAATCATTACTGTCAATATATATATATATATATATATATATATATATATATAATATATATATATATATATATATATATATATACAGTTTAAAGCACAGTTCAACTCACTGATACAGTAATGCAGAAAATTCATACATTTGAACAAATGGGTTCACCATATTTAAATAGGAACCTTATAAAGTAGAGTGCAGTGCAATTATTATTACACCAGTGCTTTATAGAACACCAGTACACACGCGCACACACACAACATATATAATAATATATATATATATACATATATATATATATATATATATATATATATATATATATATATATATATATATAATATATATATTATATTAAGGTATATGATTTATGTAAGTATGTATGTATGTGTGTTATACATATTAATATACTATTTATAATCTATATTATTTTATACGAACTTGTTTGAGGGGGGGGGGGGGGCGCTACGCATGCTGGAACCCTTGGCTCCTGTCTCCCATACCCTCCCAATCACCTACCTACCCCGCCCCCATCTGAGGCTGACAAGCAGGTTTGCTGGAGGAGATTGGATATCTCCCCTACCCTCCCGTTCCCTCACCTACCCTGCCCCCACTTGAGGCGGGCAAACTGGTTTGCAGGGGTGGGGGGGGTGGCTGTGTCATGTCTCCCCTACTGTCATCGGGGAGTACAAACAAGGTAAAGAAACTCTCGGATTTTATTATTAGAGATTATTAGTAAAGACTTGCTTTTTCACTTATGCTGTTTAGTATTCTATCCCTGAATTGTGTAATTTGTATTTAGTATTTTATCCCTTAATTCTGTAATTGGTATTTAGTATTCTATCCCTGAATTCTGTAATTGGTAATTAGTATTCTATCCCTGAATTCTGTAATTGGTATTTAGTATTCTATCCCGGAATTCTGTAATTGGTATTTAGTATTCTATCCCTGAATTCTGTAATTGGTATTCAGTATTCTATCCCTGAATTCTGTAATTGGTATTTAGTATTCCATCCCTGAATTCTGTAGTTGGCATTTAGTATTCTATCCGTGAGGTCTGTAATTGGTAATTAGTATTCTATCCCTGAATTGTGTAATGTAATTAGTATTCTATCCCTAAATTCTGTAATTGGTATTTTAGTATTCTATCCCTAAATTCTGTAATTGGTATTTAGTATTCTATCCCTAATTCTGTAATTGGTATTTAGTATTCTATCCCTGAATTGTGTATTGGTATAGTATTCTATCCCTGAATTCTGTAATTGGTATTTAGTATTCTATCCCTGAATTCTGTAATTGGTAATTAGTATTCTATCCCTGCATTCTGTAATTGGTAATTAGTATTCTATCCCTGAATTCTGTAATTGGCAATTAGAATTCTATCCCTGAATTCTGCAATTGGTAATTAGTATTCTATCCCTGAATTCTGTAATTGGTATTTAGTATTCTATCCCTGAATTCTGTAATTGGTAATTAGTATTCTATCCCTGAATTCTGTAGTTGGCATTTAGTATTCTATCCGTGAGGTCTGTAATTGGTAATTAGTATTCTATCCCTGAATTGTGTAATTGGTAATTAGTATTCTATCCCTAAATTCTGTAATTGGTATTTAGTATTCTATCCCTAAATTCTGTAATTGGTATTTAGTATTCTATCCCTAAATTCTGTAATTGGTATTTAGTATTCTATCCCTGAATTGTGTAATTGGTATTTAGTATTCTATCCCTGAATTCTGTAATTGGTATTTAGTATTCTATCCCTGAATTCTGTAATTGGTAATTAGTATTCTATCCCTGCATTCTGTAATTGGTAATTAGTATTCTATCCCTGAATTCTGTAATTGGCAATTAGAATTCTATCCCTGAATTCTGCAATTGGTAATTAGTATTCTATCCCTGAATTCTGTAATTGGTATTTAGTATTCTATCCCTGAATTCTGTAATTGGTAATTAGTATTCTATCCCTGAATTCTGCAATTGGTATTTAGTATTTTATCCCTGAATTTTGTAACTGCCTCACTACAAAGGTACCGTGTGAGGTGCCACCACTCCTGTCTTTCCCATGATTCATCCTACACTGATCTTTATCACGTACCGTTCTCCGAGGCGGTTTGCGGCGAACATGTTCAGACCATCTCCGTCATCCTTTGATCATACTCTCTTCATTGTTATCCGTAATTTCACCTATGATGTATGACTCTGTCCTGCTATCTGACTCATAAATCTAGATTCGCAAATCAACACACTCTTCTAGATATAGTTACAATATCGTACCATGAATCTTGCACGCGAAGCAGTATAGGTTATGCTAGATGTATGTATAATCATACCTTCATATACATTTTAAAATCTATTTGATAACACAATATTATTCAACCTTCCTACTGTTTGCTTTTCAGTTTTAATCATTCACTAAATTATAACTCAAAAGGACCTACACTTGACATCATGACTCCGTAAATATTTGAAAGGTTCAGCTTCATTAGTGGTGTCTCCATCTACCCTTATTGCATCCCTTTGTGTATACTCTGTTCCTCATTACTGTTGTTTTTCTTAGATTTATTTAGAGTTCCATCACTGCTTACATGATGCATTCTATTTAGCAAACAACAAAGGAAATAACATTCCATTATGCCCCTTATTATTGTTTACCACAAATTCCCGCAACAAGACCCCTTCAACATTAACCTTGCATATAATTTCAAGAGTAATTTCAGTTACCTTTGCATATTTAATGAGAGCGCCGTAGTGACGAACGATTTTCCATAATAGTGTCCTGTAGACACAGTCAAATGCCGTCTCGTAGCCAGTTAAAGCTGTTAGAAGGGAAGTTGAAGTTCCATACAGTGTTAAACAAATATTTTAACACAATATGGACTCCAAATCATGCCTTGTCTAAAGCTAACTTGTTCGTCTTTAAGTTTTTTATCAGTTTCTTTCTAAAGCCTATAAAGATATAAGCACGCTGGAAATTTTCCATTACTACCACCGTTAAGTGCAATGCTTTTGTAAATTATCACATGCATTCAGGTCACCATGTATATGTATGTGTATGCACACATAAACATTAGCTAGAACGCTCACCTCATCAAGGAGAATAGCCCGATTCGACTGTTTTAATGGATAGTTTTAACAGGTCATAACAAGTGTTTTGATGGATACACTGCTATGAAATATTGTATATCAAGATTTATATTTATTCTGTAACATACAAGTTAATGCGAATATATACCCGCTGTACACTCACACTGCAAGCTCGTGCAGCTGTGTTTGCTCGTGCAGCTGTGATTTTTTATATATATATATATATATATATAAATATATATATATATATATTATATATATATATGTGTGTGTGTGTGTGTGTGTGTGTACAGATAAATGTATGTCAGTCTGCCTGTACATAGGCGAGCGCGCAAATGTACAGAAATCACGGTGTCTATGACTTTTTGCTTATTACTCATTTTATCACAAGATAACATTTTTGTCTCGCTTAGTGCACCATCTCGGACTGCAGCTAGGTAATGCAGAATCCAGAAGCCCCAGAAGTCGCATCCCCGGGGATCTCCCCGCCTCCGGGGGTATTTGCATTTCTCTCTCTCTCTCTCTCTCTCTCTCTCTCTCCCCTTCCCAGTGGGGACTAGGCGTCTCGCCTTAAAGATTTCCCGATTCCCTCTTTCGTTCCTCCTACCGTCCTTCATCAACGCTGATTTTTTTTAAATGTGGCCTTTTTTATTTTCCCTTTGGACTGCAGCTTTTGCGCTCTCTCTCTCTCTCTCTCTCTCTCTCTCTCTCTCTCTCTCTCTCTCTCCTCTCAGACCATCCAAGATTGGAAGATGCAAAATATACCGGGAATAGATGCATTAGCAATTCTCTAGTAGACATTAGAGGTGCCTCACACTGAGGGACCTGGGGAAACCGAACGAAGCTGTAAGGGTCTGTAGAGGTAAGTCTCTCTCTCTCTCTCTCTCTCTCTCTTGTGAGTCTTAATCTTTGGCTGTCTTTCGTTATCACATGTTAAACTTTTCTCTCCCTGCTAGCCATATAAATCTCTTATAAGCCTTAAAAGACTCTCTCTCTCTCTCTCTCTCTCTTATGTAAATCTTCCTCTCGTGTGAGGTTTATATAGCCTCTATTCCTCTCTCTCTCTCTCTCTCTCTCTCTCTCTCTCTCTCTCAAAACCAAGCCACCAAGCCTTGAGGTCTGGTCTTTAGCAGAGGTGGGCTGTAGGTACTAGAGGTGCTCCTCCGCCTCTTATCCTCATCAAATAATCTATTCTTATCCCTTTGCTCACCAATGCTTCGGCTGCCAATACATCCTCCCTCACCCTTGTCATTTTCTCTTTATTTTTCTCCTTCCTCTACCCGCCCCCTTCTCTGCCCTCTCCTACCCTCACCGTCTCTCTCTCTCTCTCTCTCTCTCTCTCCTCTCTCTCTCTCGTTCTGTCATCCTCTGCTCCGTCCTAAACTCCACCTTTGGCCCCTTAACACCCTTCCCTTCCACCTTCCTATCCTTTCCCTTTCCTCTTCACCCTCACCTACTTCGAAAAAACCCTTTTCACCCCAGGCCAGATTTCTCGAAGCGACTTGTATGCAATCGTTTTTGCTTGGTGCAGTTGCATTTTGGAGAAAATGTTGCAATTCTGCAATTTGACCCTCCCCCCCCTTAAAAAAAAGAGAGAAAAAAAGGAGATGATTAGGATGAGAAGCAGTAGGACTGAGTGAGTTATTGCGTTGAATGAAGGATGTCAAGTCAGCGGATTCCCGAGTTTGTCAGACCTCTACTATATTTTTACCTCTGGGCGAGGAGTCCGGTAGAGGAGATTTTACACATTTTACAGTCTTTTCAATACGGGCAGGTGTCTGTCGGTTTTTAAACATATACCTCCAGAGAGTGATTAAACGGATTATAATGAACGTACAAAAAAAAGAGCAAACTTAGATAAAGAGTATAGCACTGTTTTTTTTTTTTTTTTTTTTTGTTTTTTTTTTTTTTTTTTTAGACACAATGATGATGGAATAATTTGTCACCATGAAACCATCTCGCCCATCACATAGAGGATGTTGCGTGGACTAGCGGCTTTGACCCTTTATTGTATAAAGAAGCAAAAACGGCAGGATTACAGGACTGGGAAAACTGGGAGACTGGAGGATTTCTCGTGTTTAGTACTGGAGTAGATGTGTTGATTCACTGCCTGCCTTATGGCATCAAGTAGAGTTTTTGTTAATTCACTACCTGCCCATGCATCAATGTAGATTTATGTTGATTCACTGCCTGCCTATGCATCAAAATGTAGATTTTGTTTAATTCACTGCTGCCTATGGCATCAATGTAGATTTTTTGTTTAATTCACTGCCTGCCCTATGACATCAATGTAGATTTATGTTGATTCAACCTGCCTGCCCCCCCTATGGCATCAATGTAGATTTTGTTAATTCACTGCCTGCTATGGCATCAATGTAGATTTATGTTGATTCACTGCCTGCTATGGCATCAATGTAGATTATTGTTAATTCACTGCCTGCCTATGGCATCAATGTAGATTTATGTTGATTCACGCCCTGCCTATGGCATCATGTAGATTTTTGTTTAATTCACTGTCTGCCTATGGCATCAATTGTAGATAATGTAGATTTATGTTGATTCACTGCCTGCCTATGGCATCAATGCAGATTTTTGTTAATTCACTGCCTGCCTATGGCATCAATGTAGATTTATGTTGATTCACTGCCTGCCTATGGCATCCATGTAAAATCATTGTAGTTGGAAAGCCTTGTGGCATGTGGTGACCACATATCTCGTGTTTTGAAACCTTGGGCTGTACCTTACTTGCTGCGTTATTGATTGTAATCTCGTCACGATTGTGATTGTAATTATAATTGCTGTTATATATCAAGCATGTAGCAATTACTCTATCGTAAATACTGAATTTTCGAATAAAAGTCAATTTCTATATCATCTGTGTTAGGAAAATATAATTCAGATTGTTAGAGCGAATTCATTGAGCACACAACTCAGTTGCCGCTGCATTTTGTCTAGATCGTGAAACACCAATTTTAGACCTACAAGGACTTTTCTCTCCTCTCTCTCTCTCTCTCTCTCTCTCTCTCTCTC
>NC_087218.1:67255638-67263138 GCF_015104395.2 Macrobrachium nipponense | reverse complement strand
GATGATAGCAATTTTGGTGATACTGCTGATAATGATACTTGTGATACTGATTTTTTTTTTTCATATACTAATACGTGGGTTCTGTAATCCTATCAAGGGTGGTGAAATCTTTTTTGAATTTGGAAGGAACTAACAACACATTTTTTTTCTGTTTTTCTTTTTTTATGAGTTCAGCAGATAATTGCTTGACATATTCGTGACTCATGGGGATAGTTAAAAGTGCCGTTGATTTTTCTTTTCTCCTTTTTTGAAAGTTAGCCATAGTTGACACAAGTTTTTATCATGGGTGAATTTGAATTTATTTTTTCTCTCCAGTTTGTGTGAATATTTTTTTTTAATATCTCAGTTCGTGACTTAGAGTCATTGTTCAGGAATGTGTTTGTGTTTTCAGCTGTCTGATGCTGCAGAGAGATATATGGGAGAATTTTTGCATTTTTTTGAATGCATACAGAATGGCACTACATTTTTTTTCCCGGATATTTATGTTTCAGAAATTGTGAGTTTCTTGCACAATACCTTTGTTGTATTTGTGACAACTTTGCCAGAGATAGGAAACTTGGCTAAGTTTCTAGTGGCTTATGTCATAGTGCATATGGAGAAGTCTTGGCTTAGACACTTTGAATTTGGAGTTTCATTATAATGAGTTGTGGCTCATTGGTGATTTTTTCTAGAATTTCCTAGACAATTTTATTTGCCGAGTTTTTGCTTTTCTTTCAGCAGTTATGCTAAGGAGAGAGTTTATAGTTTTGACTATAACATTGAGTTATTCCCTGGAGAATTGAAAATATATTATTTTTGAGATATAATTTGAGATATAATAATATGTTGGAGATATATTTTTGGCCATTTGGTATTTGCCTATGGTGGTGAGAGCTATGTTTAGTTCAATTATTTTGCAGCCATCTTTGTTGCAAATGGAGACACTCTTGAGGAGATATATGGGCAATATTTGTGTGTGTCGGCTGGATGCTTTAAGTGCATATTTTTTTGGAGATGGGATTTCATTTTTTGATTATCCTGCTTAGAGATATATTCTTTGGAGCCTTGTTTTATTCCACATGGAGTTATTGGGGAAATAGAGGTAAGTATTTTTATTTGCCGAAACAGAGGTGAATATTTTTATTCCTGGAGTGGTGGTTTTTTTAACACATGGTTATCGGGGAAATAAGAGGGAATATGGTGTTGTGCGGCTATTAATCAAATGGAGGAAATATTTTTATCGCCGGAGTGGTTTTATTATTAATATGGTGAAATATATATGAGGGTGGCATTAATCTTTGGCGGGTGACCTTTTTTGTGGTTATGACTTTTTTTTTCTGAGAGTTTTTTCGAGCCAAGAGAAGAGTTCTGTGGGGGTTTTTTTTTCTTTGGTTTCGTGACTAATTGGAGGTGAGTGGCATTACTGCATTACGAGTCTTATGGAGATGTGCATTTTTTATGTTCACAAGTATATTACTTTTAGAGGCATATAATTGCCGAATTATGAGTTTATCGTAGTTTTTATCCCGGATAGGTGATAATTTTTTATATAATTGGGCAGTGACATGTGAGAGTTACGTCTTTAAGACAAATCTTTGAGCACATTAGTCATATCCTGGAGTTAATTTAGTGGAATGTGCTTACGTGATTTCAGTTAGAACATTTTTCTTGAGAATCATGAGTTTCTGAACTTGCGAGTCTGACTAGACATTTTTTGTGCTGCAGTTTAAGCACATGTGTCCGCAGGAGGATTTTTTTTGGTGACAAGCGCTGCAATGAGTCCTGTGTGCTGATTCCTTTCCTCTAGTGGTGATTGCTCATAGTTTTGCAATATCTGGAAATGTTGACCATACCGTTTCATGAAAGCGCATGTGTAAGAGTTTGCTTTCTGGCCGTGTCGGTTTCATGAATGGTTGCGATGGCAAAAATTCCATAACTATACATGTGGCATTTTTTGGGGAAAAGCGTGGGACTATGTATATTATGCATATATTACGTGTTTTGTGATGGGGAAGTTTACTTGTGATTATCTTTTTTTTTATTTTTCTTCCTTTTCCTATGAGAGATGTAATTGGGGATTGAGCTTTAAATAGCATTTCTTTTTGGACGGGAGATGTAATTTATCGGGGTTGTGATTTACATAAATGGGCGTTTGACATCAAGTCTCATTGTAATTAATTATGTGAGCAGTAAGGGGTTTTTGCTGTTAAATGTTGGAGATTTTTACTGATTTTGTGAGTTGTTGTAATATCAGAGCTTGAGAGAACATTTTTTGATTTTTTGGGTCTGGGCTTGTTACGTGATTTTTTTTTTCTCCCTTGGGCTCATTGTTTATTTTTTCTTTTTTTTTTTTGCTTGTGATAACATTCGAGTTTGAAATGTGAGTGCAGAAGTCCGTGGAGTTACTGTGAGTTCTGGATGGTGTGTGTTGATGTATGAGTTTGGAGAATTGAGTTAGAGAATTTGATATTTTTTTCTTTGCAAGTTGCCATAATGACTTATGATCTGGTGGTCATATTAAATGGATTTAATTGGTAGACATTCAGTTAGTGTTTCTGACTTTTTTGAGGTCATTGTTTGATAGAAGTAGTATGTCTGGGGTTAATTCTTTTTTGATTGACCGATTACTTGACTGACAAACTAACACACTATAATCGTCGTTCCCGACGCTAGCAAGACGTCCACCAGCCGTGCAGAGATGTTACTGACGTTTATCCAGGGTGATTACAAGAATTTCTATGAGTCTACAGAGTTCTACAGCGTGTTTTGATCTACAGAAGCCGTTAGAAGTCTTCTACAGGGAGGGAGGCATTCTGTCTTCCTATAGCATACTACAGTCTGTGCTGGAAGTTGCAGACAAAGAGGGATATTCAAGAATGCAAAATGAGAGAAAATGCGTCTAGTGTCATTTGAGATGAAGCGTGATAAGACTTTACTTTATAATGCCAGAGACGTGCAGTTATTACTTTTTTTTTTTTGAGCCGGCCAAAATTTTCTTATATGTATGAGCTCTTTTGTTGACCAGTTGCTAGGCAGGAGCTAGCAATTTTGTATGGCCGAGGTCTGTGAGATGAAAGGGGTTATAATTAATAATATATTTAATATGCCAAAGTGATGTGCAGTGACTTTGCGTAGAACAGAGCCGAAGCAACGACCTGAGAAAGCTGATAAATCATTCTGGGATGGCGTGATACGAAACTGCATAGTTAAGCGGGTCAATGTTTGTCAGTTCATGGGATCTTGTTCAAGTGCCTTTGAGAACTGGCTGTGACCAGTTACATGGGGCGTTGACGAAGTGTGCATTCATATGTACATATGCGCTTCTTCCGTTGATAATGGTATCATTAGCCAAGTCTTTGGGGAGACTTTCAGAGAAGTCTGTGGGAGAAAGGCAGAATGCTGGGGATAGCTCTGCGAAAGTTTATTTGCTTATTTGTGTGAAGTTCTGGACTGGAGATGGGTAAGTATTATATTACTTTAGCCAAAGGGTTGGCTTGTTGTCTGTTTGACATTTGTAAAAATGTCATATTCCATTTAAGCTATTGACTTTGTCTTTACAAGTGCGTGTACTTAATTGTGTGTTCTCCTGTCTTTGTAACAGACGATTCTGGCAAGGGGACCGAGAGTCCTAGGGGCCGAGGGTCCCGTAATGAAGAGAGATAATTGATGTAACTAATTACTGATTAAGACATTTTAAATATTGGGGTTTAACTAAGTTAGTTAGTCTGTGAGACTTGAGTTATTATCTTTCCATTGTTAAATAAATGTCATATTTTTCCATATCTCTGATTCTCATTTGATGACCTGTTAGAATGGAGAGAGAGAGAGAGAGAGAGCCAAGGCTATGCCACCGGTCGCTTAGAGAGAGAGAGAGAGAGAGAGAGAGATTGTGTGTGTATCAGTTTGCCTACCGCTTTGGTTTCACGCATACCAAATAAATACGAGATTCTTATCTCGTAACATATATATGTGTGTGTGTGCGTGCGTGTGTGTGTATATATATAATATAATATTAATGACCATTATCTGTTTGAGGGCATTTCCCCAATATATGACAAAGTCCAGTTTTCACTGTTGGCTAACCACTATCTATTGAACTCTTTGTCTGCTTAGGACAATAGAGGATTCTTCTCCTCAAATCCCTACTGAAGTCGATTCAGAAGTCTAGAATTTCGGATCTGATTGCGATCATCCATTATGTTGAAATAGGCTGAATTAAAATATTTTATTAATAAAGCATTAGACTGTGTTGGTGGTTACCATGACAACCGATGACAACAATTCAGCACTTAACCTTCAATTTCCCCTTTGTGCAATTTAGACTATAATTTCAGGCATGCCATTGTCATTCCTCTCTCTTCTCTCTCTCTCTCTCTCTCTCTCTCTCTCTCTCTCTCTCTCTCTCTCTCTCTCTCAGATGCAACATAATGGCCACAGTGGAATAGCGAAGATAATTATTGTTTTTTTTTTCGCTCTACGTATATATATATATATATATATATATATATATATATATATATATATATATATATATATATATGTATATTTTTTTTTATTATATATACATACGTAGAGCGAAAGAAACTCCAAAACTATTCTTCGCTATTCCACTGTGGCCATTATGTTGCATCTGCGAGAGAGAGAGAGAGAGAGAGAGAGAGAGAGGAATAACAATGGCATGCCTGAAATTATAGTCTATATATATATATATATATATAATATATATATATATATATATATATATATAATATTTATTTATTTTACTATATATATGTGTGTGTGATACAATGTTAATATATATACGTATATATATATATATATATATATATATATATATATATATATAGATGTGTGTGTGTGTGTGTGTGTGTGTGTGTGTTTGTATATATTATTATGTAAATACATTTATTTATAATTGTGGTTGACACAAGATTTAGCATGATTTATTTTATTAATTGATTTGCAAATTAACGTGGCAACGACAAAGGTCATCGACTTCTAGGCAGCATCAGTAACTGTCAGATTACTCAAAGACTCCAGGGAATAGTTATTAGTGGTGATATCTCTTTCCTGCACCGAAGGTTATGGAATTTTTTTCTCGTCTTGTGTTTTCCCCCTGACTCCTTTCTATGTAAAGGCTTCCGTTGGTTTGAAATCATGTTTTCCTTAATTGTTATGCTATTATTATTATTATTATTATTATTATTATTATTATTATTATTATTATTATTATTATTATTATTATTATTATTCTCGTTATACAGACATTCATGTCAAGAAATTGTTGAAAGCCATCAACTTGCAAGTCAGGATTCTACCTAATAGAATGCCTACACAGTATGAAAGATATTGGTAGAATAAAATAAAAAATGAGAATAAGAAAGAGAAAACATTATTGTATAGAAAAATACACAGAATTGGGAATGAACAAAACTGAATGTAGTATGATCCTCAAAGTATTTTCTTTCTCAGAAAACGATGTTCTCAGGTCTCGATGTGACTCATAGCGGCTGGGACAATATTTTTGAGTTGTGCTGAAGTTTCTAAGCATGGATTATCAGGGATGAAAGTTGCTAGACCCATGTTCTCATACGATAGAAAAAATGGAAAAAGCAAAAAATATCAAGGAATAAGACCAACAGAAGCAGAGAAGAAATTCCAATGATAACCAAGAAAACAGAGATGGGGATGAATAAAATACTCGATCACAAAGCAACGATGTTTCTGCCGTCCTTCCAAAGTGGCATATTTTCAATGATGATGTGGAGACTGCGAACAGCACGATCGTCTGCGAGCCACCAGCCCAATTAGCTGCCTCCGTTATGGAAGTATGTTTTAGTCGTGTGTCCAAAAACGAGCGAAGCATGGTTAATGACCGTCATTACCGTCGGGATTTCCGGAGTAACGGGACTTTTTTTCCCTTGTGTGTTGTAGAAAAGATTTACTTGACGGACGTGAGTGAGTTCGACGGTCATCGAATTTTAAGCGGCCCCTAGACGTTCAATATTATTGCGCAATGTGGGTTGCACAATATTTTGACGGTGGCCCCTAGACGGTCAATATTATTGTACAATATTTTGATTTGTGCAAAAGATTGTACCGTATGGAGGCGATATTGAAGGTTGTGCAATATATTGCGCAATCGTGAGCATAGACGTACAACCACATTGTGCAAACAGTCAGTCCCTGCCAGAACTTCATGTTGACTGACTCTGAATTGTGTTGTGGAAATCGTATTCGGATATCTCTCAAAAAATTGTTTACAGGATTTTGATATTCTGACTCTTGTCACTCAAAGACGCGTGGCATCTTTGAGTTAAGTAAATTGTCAATTAGGGTTTCTTAAGATTCCGGAAATATCAGAGATTGGTGTGAGATTTTATTTTAAACCAAAGAACAAAAAAGTGTTGTAAAAGAAAAAGAAAAACTAAAGCGTCGCAAATGACTAATGATAAAGATTTACTGGATCTCAGATTAAACGGACCACTTAGGGAGGATGAATATAAAATAGGGAGGATGATATAATTTTTTCTTTCCAGTTAACTTGGGTCACACCAGTGGATTTATACTTTGAAATGATCGAAAAATATTTTAAAGAATCTCAGTAGCGAAAGTTGTACCTTGTGCCTATGGAGTATGCCTAGCTCTTTTTGACTGAAATTAAAATTCCTTATTCTTTGTAGCAAACTTATGGTGATGGATTCTCCTCCTGGCAATGCTGCCTTTTTCTTGAATAATGTAATTCAAAGTATTATAATTGTCGGAAGGTATGTTCTCTGAGGGGAGGATGATTATCATTTTGAGTTTAAAAGGTAATTTTCGTCGAGGATTCGTTTTCTGTTGGCAGAAGTTGATAAGAAATTGATGATTCTCTCTCTCTCTCTCTCTCGTACTTTGCAGTCAGAGAAACCTGATAAATGCTATTATTGTGGCTTTGAAAGCAACTCCTACGTTCAAGATTTGCATCGCTCTTTCATTTGTCGTTTTTTGTGCGTGCGTGTGATTTTATTGGATGCTTATCGAATAAGTTTTTTTACCTGTACATTAATAGACACTGGTTTTTTGTTTCCATTTATGAACGCCACATTCAATTTTTCCTTATTCTTCGTCTCGTACAAATGGTAAATGCCTTATTTGCTGTTTTAGTCAGGGATTGGAACATGTGAGTTGCGATGTTATTTTGCTTCTGTATTTAGTAAAATAAAATGTAACATTTATAACGATTGTACAATCTTAGCAAATAATTTTACTCGTATTTCATGAAGCAGTTTCTCATTTATCCTCTTTCACTACAAAAAAAAAATAGTTGCTCCCGGAATTTCTTAAAAGATTTACATTGTAATCTTTTAATTCCCTGTATTATAAAACTGGTAGCTACACACTTTTCCCAGACGAAACATTTAAACTTTTTCTCTTCCACTGATTGCTCCCTTGGGAGGTTTTCCGTTTTCCACCCAACCTTCCCCCTCCCCTCCCCCTCCCCCCTCCTCACAGCATCCATTTATTATTCATCTGAGGAAT
>NC_087218.1:67251014-67255138 GCF_015104395.2 Macrobrachium nipponense | reverse complement strand
ATTCCTCAGATGAGCTGGCAACGCATTGAATAGACGCTGCATTATCGATGCTGGTCGTAGTGGATTAATGTCCTGTGTGCTTTCCTTATTTTTCCTGGTATAGTTTTGGGCACTATTAATCTACCTCTGCTTGCTCTTTCTGATATTTTTAGTTCCATGATATTTTCTGCTATTCCTTCTATCTGTTTTTTTCCATGCCTGAATTATCATGTAGCGTTCTCTTCTCCTTTCTAGACTATATAATTTTAAGAATTGTAGTCTTTCCCAGTAGTCTAGGTCCTTAACTTCTTCTATTCTAGCTGTAAAGGACCTTTGTACACTCTCTATTTTTGCAATATCCTTTTGATAGTGTGGGTACCATATCATATTGCAAATATTCAAGTGGACTACGAACATATGTTTTATAAAGCATAATCATGTGTTCAGGTTTTTCTTGTTTTGAAGTGCCGTAACAACATTCCCATTTTTGCTTTACATTTTGCCAACAGAGTTGCTATTTGATCATTGCATAAACATGTTCCTATTCATCATCACACCAAGGTCTTTAACTGCTTCCTTATTTGTGATGGTCTCATTATTAGGTCCCTTATATGCATATAGCTTTCTTTCTCTGTCTCCATAATTTATTGATTCAAATTTATCAGAGTTAAATACCATCCTATTTACCTCTGCCCATCATATACTTGTTAAGGTCTCTTTGTAGAGCATTCCTATCTTCATCACAAGTAATTTCTCTACTTATTCTTGTGTCATCTGCGAAACTACTCACTACCGAATCCTTAACATTATTGTCTATGTCTTCAATCATAATAACAAACAGTATTGCAGCTAACACCGTACCTTGCGGCACACGGATATTACCTTGGCTTCATCCGATTTCTCGTCGTTTGCAATAACTATCTGTTTTCTGTTGTGTAAAAATTCTTTTAACCATCTT
Organism: Macrobrachium nipponense; assembly: GCF_015104395.2. Lineage (NCBI taxonomy): Eukaryota > Metazoa > Arthropoda > Malacostraca > Decapoda > Palaemonidae > Macrobrachium > Macrobrachium nipponense. The sequence goes on along the minus strand of NC_087218.1, from coordinate 67,254,201 downwards.
CCTACTTTATCCACGATATTGTGTTTTCTAATTTTTTTCGCTAATATATTATGGTCTACTTTATCAAAAGCTTTTGCAAAGTCTAATAAACCACATCTGTTTCATTTCCGCTTTTCATATTTTTGAATATGTTCTCACGGTGGACTAACAGTTGGGTTGTGTACTTTTTCCGGGTACGAAACCATGTTGTCCTTTATTAAAACAAATTATTTTTTATTAAATGTTTCATAATATTTTTCTTCATTACCCTTTCATACACTTTCAATAATATGTGATGTTAGACTCACAGGCCTATAATTACTTGCCTCTAGTCTTGATCCACTTTTGAAAGTAGGGGTAATATATGCTAATTTGTGCTCATCATATATCTTGCCTGTATCTACACTTTGTCTTAATAATATTGCAAGTGGCTTTGCGATAGAATGAACTACTTTCTTTAACAAAAATAGCAGGAATTCCATCAGGCCCTGCAGCAGCTCCATTTTTAATTTCATTAATAGCCTGCACAATATCAGCTTCATTAATATCTATGCAAGCCTAAATATTCACTATTTTCCCAATCCCTTACTTCTATATCATTATCTTCATTATCTATTCTAGGGGTGAATTCTCTCTTATATCGTTCTGCCAGAATGTTGCAAATTTCCTTTTTTCATTCGTTAATCTCCCTTCAATTCTCAGAGGGCCTATTTCTATTCTTCTTTTATTCATCTTCTTCGCATATGAGTATAATAGTTTGGGGTTTTGCTTGATATTTAATAGGGTTTTTCTTCCAAGTCCCGTTTTCATTTCTTTTGATTGTATAATCTTTTGTTCTGCATTTTCTATCTTACTTTTTAGTTCTATAACTTTCCATGCATTTTTTTCTTTTGCAAGACCTTTTTTCCACTTTCTGATTTTCTGGAACAAGATCCTTCTGTCTCTTGGTATGCATGAATGATGTTTACTTTTCTTCTTCTGGTATATATTTTTCCACTATTTTCTCCAATATTTTATATAATATCTCCGTATTTACCCTTATGTCATCACTTACGAAAATGTTATCCCAATCTTTGTTTAATTCTTCATTAATTCTGACCATTTTATATTTTACTGTAGAAGTTGTATTTTCCATATCCTTCCCACTTTTTCATTCTTGCTTATCTCTATTTTCACTTGCTTTGGAATGAACTGTTAATTTCTATGACTTATGGTCTGAAATACTCGCATTATAAACTATTATTTCTTTAAACATAATCATCTCGTTCACAAATACTAGGTCTAAAAGTATTTTCCTTTCTTGTTGGCAGGTGATTTATTTGTTGAATGTTGTATTCTAGTAGCATATCTAATAGCTTTTCAAATTGCATCTTATCTTCTGCACTACTATTACTCTCTTTTTATATGTATAGTTACAACCACAATCCTCTATTCGTTCTTTCCATTCTACGAAAGGAAAGTTTGAAGTCACCAGATAGGAGAATAGTCCAGTCCTTGTGATTTCTACATATATCATCCAATTTTTCAATTATTAAGTCAAACTCTTTAGCAATATCGCTCAAAAACTCTTAGCTAAAGTTCGGCTCGGGTTCAAAAATGAAAAAGAAGTAGAAAAAAAGAAGAAGAAAGATTCTCTAACATATACTAAACAAAGGAAAGCTTTTACGTGGTTGTTTCTCTTGCGCAAACATAATATTATACAAAATAGTCCATGAAACGAGAGAGAGAGATTTTCTCGCAAAAACAACCGGGATCTTTTTCAAGGGAAAATAGAATAATAAAAAAAATGGATGCTGTGAGGAGGGGGAGGGGGAGGGGGAAGGTTGGGTGGAAAACAGGAACCTCCCAAGGGAGCAATCAGTGGAAGAGAAAAAGTTTAAATGTTTCGTCTGGGAAAAGTGTGTAGCTACCAGTTTTATAATACATGGAATTAAAAGATTACAATGTAAATCTTTTGAAGAAATTCCGGGAGCAAACTATTATTTTTTGTTGTGAAAGAGGATAAATGAGAAACTGCTTCATGAAATACGAGTAAAATTATTTGCTAAGATTGTACAATCGTTATAAATGTTACATTTTATTTTACTAAATACAGAAGCAAAATAACATCGCAACTCACATGTTCCAATCCCTGACTAAAACAGCAAATAAGGCATTTACCATTTGTACGAGACGAAGAATAAGGAAAAATTGAATGTGGCGTTCATAAATGGAAACAAAAAACCAGTGTCTATTAATGTACAGGTAAAAAAACTTATTCGATAAGCATCCAATAAAATCACACGCACGCACAAAAAACGACAAATGAAAGAGCGATGCAAATCTTGAACGTAGGAGTTGCTTTCAAAGCCACAATAATAGCATTTATCAGGTTTCTCTGACTGCAAAGTACGAGAGAGAGAGAGAGAGAGAATCATCAATTTCTTATCAACTTCTGCCAACAGAAAACGAATCCTCGACGAAAATTACCTTTTAAACTCAAAATGATAATCATCCTCCCCTCAGAGAACATACCTTCCGACAATTATAATACTTTGAATTACATTATCAAGAAAAAGACAGCATTGCCAGGAGGAGAATCCATCACCATAAGTTTGCTACAAAGAATAAGGAATTTTAATTTCAGTCAAAAAGAGCTAGGCATACTCCATAGGCACAAGGTACAACTTTCGCTACTGAGATTCTTTAAAATATTTTTCGACTCATTTCAAAGTATAAATCCACTGGTGTGACCAAGTTAACTGGAAAGAAAAAATTATATTCATCCTCCCTATTTATATTCATCCTCCCTAAGTGGTCCGTTTAATCTGAGATCCAGTAAATCTTTATCATTAGTCATTTGCGACGCTTTAGTTTTTCTTTTTCTTTTACAACACTTTTTTGTTCTTGGTTTAAAATAAAAATAAAATCTCACCAATCTCTGATATTTCCGGAATCTAAGCAAACCCTAATGACAATTTACTTAACTCAAAGATGCCACGCGTCTTTGAGGTCAAGAGTCAGAATATCAAAATCCTGTAAACAATTTTTTGAGAGATATCCGAATACGATTTCCACAACACAATTCAGAGTCAGTCAACATGATGTTCTGGCAGGGACTGACTGTTTGCACAATGTGGTTGTACGTCTATGCTCACGATTGCGCAATATATTGCACAACCTTCAATATCGCCTCCATACGGTACAATCTTTTGCACAAATCAAAATA